>NC_042998.1:32090066-32092566 GCF_006345805.1 Octopus sinensis
TCAAATTGCGCCGAGGTCGACTTTGCCATTCATCCTTTCGGGGTCGATAAATAAAGTACCAGTTACGCACTGGGGTCGATGTAATCAACTTAATCCCTTTGTGTGTTCTTGTTTCTCCCCCTCTATGTTTAGCCCCTTGTGGGCAATAAAGAAATATATATATTTATAGTAGAATGACACTTCTTTATTTCAGATTAGTGTTACAGTTGTTTAGAAGGAAAAAAACGCTTTTAGACATTACTTTGAGGCACAAATGCGTTAATAAAACGAGCTCAGTTATTCATGGATCTACATAACTAACATCTTTGGAATACAACTATTAACCATTCTATTAGTTACTCCATTGTCTGTACCGGTCATAGAAACTATTATATTTCTCAGAACCATAACATCATTAATGAACTTCATGAAGGTATTCTCATTTTAAGTATTCAATTAAATACGTACTGTGTTGGGAACATTTGTTCTCAGTTTCTGTAATAGTGTTAACTTTCAAATTTAATTCTCTAAATTACAATCATATATGCCTTACAAATTACATCTCCCAGCATCTATGAGATAAAGGCAGACACATTTATTATCAAAGCAATTATTGGGAGATATATTCAATATAGTAAAATATAATATATTACGGATTCGTTATGAAATCGCATTCAATCCAACTTTCAGCTGTAGAAAAGTATGAACAATGTTGCGGCTTTAAGTAATTCTAGAAATGAAATTTTTGCCTCTTATTCTCTTTCTTATTTATGCTTGCTCTCTTGTTCATTTTCATTTTTTATTTTTACTGTTGCTTTTGCTGGAACTCACTGCTTCCAATTTAGATGAAGCATGTGATGCGCAAATGTCGTTTCAGTTAACTTGGCAATTTTTCTTAAGCTTAAAACGATTTAATATTCATGTTTCGCAGCTGCTTCTGTCATTAGCATTTCACAATTATTTACTGACATTAGAAGGTGTTTGTTTCATCTCCATGAATAGAGTAGCAGCTTTTAATTTATGATCGCCTAAGTTTCAAATGTAATTGATTATCTAAGATTATTTACAGAATTGTCATTATTGAAGGTTTGGCGCTTAAAACTGTCAACGTTTTAAACACCGCAGTAAAATAATTTCAATAAGCATGATTATAACTTGTACTATTTTTTCTTTTTTACTCTTTAAAGGTGGAGTTGTTCTTTATTATCCTGAACTACACCATGAAGCGTCTGTTTTCGTGTATTTGTAAGATATCACACTTTGCGGAAGCTGCGAATTTGAGTTATAATAAACTATGAACTAATGACAGTGCTTCTACATGGTTGCTTCAAGATACTATAGGGTTGTCCGGAAAGTTCGTGCCGATTTTTAAAGGAAAGAAAATGGTCAATAAATACTTGTCATTACATTTTAATCAACCAAATATGAACCATTTTGTTGCGCAATGCGTCTCCATCTTTCCTTTAACTTGAAAATAACCTCTTCCCAGAATTGAAGTGCCTGGGATGGTAAGTCGAAAGGTAAGCTACTATAAATCGGCACGAACTTCCCGGACACTGTCTCAAACTAATACATCGAATAACTGTTGTATGAATCGAATAACTGTAGGACAACAGCCAGTAGTATAACAAAACACAGATGAGGCGGCATGTGTTAATTACAACAGCGAATATTAAAAACAAAATTGAAGTCAATTTTCGTTTGTTTTTTTGCGAATAACCTTCAAGGAATATCAAAGCGTTTTAAACAAGATATTAAATGAACTGGTTTCATGTTTCTAGAATTATTTAACATTTAATGTTGTCTTTTAAAACAATGTTATTGCTTTTCATTTAATCTGATATTTTGTATGAACATTTGCTGTTTTACCCATATAATATAATCCAGCTATATTATACTACCTTAACTAAAACAACAGATTATCTAGTATTAATCTGGGCATAATACAATGCAAAAGTAAACTTTAATTCAATCTCATTAACCACCTCAGTAAATTATCATTGTTTGTGTAATATTGTTTTTTTCTTTCTTTTTTCTTGCTACACAAAAAGGGGACATTTATTAGAGGAGGGAATTGGGGACTTGAGGTATCCACACCAAGTGAAGAGCATTATCAGCTTAATTAAAATGAATTGAAATTTGACAGCAAATTATCAGGAGGATGAGTTTTTCCGGCTCACGCTATAAACAATTTAAATACTGACATATTTCAATCTACCAACAATAACATACTTGATATAATCCGTTTGTACGCAATGTTTGCAATAATTGTGAATGTATAATCAGTTTAAATATGCGATTCTATGGTTTAAAGTACCCCAGGATATACTTATGTTAATAAAAACATATTTTCAGACATACAGACACAAGCGCATACTCACACGCACGCATACATTCGTTTATACGAGGTGCTCCAAAAGTCTCTCCGCAGTAAGTATTTAATGATTTTCGGGCGATTCTTGAACACTGATCCTTTATTTGCTCCCCAGACAAAAAAGGCTGGCGGTATTAAATCAGGTAA
>NC_042998.1:32097566-32112566 GCF_006345805.1 Octopus sinensis
CAAGCATATTATTTTCTAAGTACAAGGCCTGAAATTTGGGGGAGGGGAGCCAGTCGATTAGACTGGTACTTAATTTATCGACCCTGAAAAGATGAAAGGCAACGTCGACCTCAGCGGAATTTGAATTCAGAACTTAAAGACAGACGAAATACTTCGAAGCATTTCGCCCGGTTTGCCAACGATTCTGCCAGCTCGCCGCCTTTCGTATACAAGTATATTTTCGATTAGCATTCACAGGACTTGGTAATTGTTAAATAATGATCAATATCCTTTTCTACTCTAGGCAGAAGGCCCTAAAGTTTCTGCCAGCTCGACGCCTTAATAATGCATCAATATCAATAGGTCACACATACTGGGATAGAATATTACCATATACATTAACTGCAGTAAAAAATGTTAAGGGCTGCAATGGAGAAAGAATAAACTAGTGGTGCTCCAGCATGACCGCAGTCAGATAACTGAAGCAAGTAAAAGAATAGTATAACATATAACAGTAAGGCAAACGTAAGCTATGTAACCAACAAAGAACTAAAAAACACTTTAGAAGCTGTCAATAAAACGGCGGTGCATCAGCATGGCCACAGCTCTGAGCTGAAACTAGAGACAAAAAAAGACGATTTGAAATTCCTCGATAAATTGTGCTACATTCATGATTAGTTTACAGTACACATGAATTTGAGATGGCGGCATTCAAAGAAAGTCTTCGTGAACCAGAATTAACAACTAATCATTTGTAGAATGAAACTATAATTTCAATGAAAAGAAAATACTAGAAATTACTAAAACTATAAACCTAGAAACTTGTTTATCTATTAATTCTAAATCCTGTCACTGCAAAATTATAACAATCCACGAAAGAGGCAGAATGTGTCCCGAAGAGTCATTTATACGCATAAAGCGCAGCTATTATAAATCATAAACCGTGAAAATCATATTAAAGAAATACTATTGCTAAGAATATATTTGTTAATAAAGAAGACTAGAGTAAACTTGCTAAGACAGTATATTTGCGTGTGCAATTGTATTTGTGTAACGGATGACTTTATAAATAACGTGTGATGAAACAAATGAACAATTTAGCCATAAAAGAGTCATTCTAGCCATTTTCTCACATACAAAATGTTACGTATACGCAAGTGAAACAGAATTCAAATAAAATAGCAATTATGTATCATATTTAACGTATATAAAGTCGACAACCAGAATGCTACGGCTTTTCTCCGAGAGGAAATTTCTTCATAGACATGTGTTAAAAAGACTGGCTATGTTATATCGCAACGAGATGAGCGTCATCCCAGCGATGACGTACGAAAACACCAGACGTGTTTCGTCTTACTTGTGATTGAAAGGTTACAAAGAACGTTCACCAGTAAAACAACTTTGGCTAAAAGCCTTTAATTACTAGAAACCTCTGAAAGCTCTCTTGAACGACGAAGGGAAAAAAATAATATCATATAAGTGTGAAAAATCTTGGATGAGCATCTTTCAAACTTCGGCATTAGGGAGAGATTTAATTCACAAATTGGAAAACACTTTATACCTATTTGATACTTAGAGGTCTTCAGTTTTCTGACTGCCTACCTAAAGAAATTACAAATATACAAGCGATCACTACTGAAACGTTCATTGGATAAAGTCATAACGACAATACAGGACCAGCCACACTTTCAAGGATACACTGAAGGAAGGTCAGCAACTACAAATTCAACCACCGACCAACTTCAAGCCATAAAGCAACGATTAAACTGAAATTATATGCACTCGACTGTCGTATGCCTTGACGAAATTTGTTTCCGATATATAAGAAGTATTTGCATACAATAACTTTTATTCAGTTCAGCAGCTCTCTGGAATATCAGTGAATATGTTATTACTGTATTTGTTTGCATCTTTGAAGCGTCTTTGATGTCAGAAAACTGTCGATTATGCTTCTGTTTGGGTTCGCAGCAGTTAGCATTAGTTCTTCATTGCTCCTTACTAGGTAATTTTAGTTTAATAGTGAATATTTATACTAGCTCTTTAGTTGCAAAATGCCCATATCTCCATTATTTTATCTTATTCTTTTATTCTTTCAGTGGTTTCAGTCGTAGGATTGCGGCCATGCTCGACTACAGCCTTAATTTATTTGGCTGGACGTTGGCCTGTAATTGAATTTGTAGATTTTGATCTTCCCTGAGATCTTCCCTGGTTGGGTGATCCTGTGTCGTCGTAATGTTTTTCGGAAAGTTTCAGTTGAGATCGCTTCTATATTTAAAATGTCTTTAGCCAGGCTTTTGTAAAACTGAGGAGCTCTAAATATCAGACTAAATTTGTAAGTTGTAGGACAGGACATGCTATAGTTATGTAATTTTGAGCGGGTTGCTGTTTATTTAGTTCTAATATTAACATGGTATTCAATGAAACAGCCAAGCGTCTTTCCATTCTTGCAGTATAGTGTTAAATATTTCCGCACTCGCTTTCTGCATCACTGTTGAATATTTAGGAGTTTAGTAAGCTATATTTTTCTTGTGCCTCCCAGTAGTTAGTCTTTTCCATCCTTTGGACTGTAACGAGAATTGATATGGACTTCCATTTTTTGTTTGATTGTTGTCGCTGACTTTCGATGATTTCATTACATTCAAACTCCTTATCAGAATTGATTTTGTCTTGCTGTTAATTCTTCATGAAATTCCTTTTGAATTTCTCCTTTTTCTTGGTTTTAGGCTGAATTGGAACTGCGTTCATTAACGACAGATTATTTGTGGCTAACAGTGGTTACTTGTTGTTTCCGACGTTTCTTCATTTCAAATCTTTTCTTTCAATGACCCCATTCATAACTCTTTATCATTTTACTTTGTTATATGAGATATTTTGTCGTATTTTTCTCAGTTGCCTCCTTTCTTTTTCGCAAAAACCGATATATCTTCTTTATTTTTTAGCTTCTCTTGTATATTTCATTTCCCCACTGTTTACTTTATATTTATACGGGTAGCTCTTAGTGAGTACCCAATTTCCTTTGTAACTATTTCGACTGCAGTATATAATATTTTTGTTTATCCTGGTGATATTGATGTCCGTGTCTATTTTATCTGGGTCTGCGATTTGTATTTTCTTATTGTTGCCATTTCACCGTAACGTTCTATGCTTGGAAAGTACCTCCTTTCAGCTTCTTGCCATAATTGCCATTATTATCATTTGAGATACACGTAATTTTTATCATTAGAATTTTCTCGTAGTTTTAGACATTTATATGTCTATTTGCCCTGTTCTTGGTGTGTGAGTTGGTCAGTATTGTGTAAAGTAATTTCGACTTTGATTTTGATGTGATTTGTTATTTTATTTTGGTTTTGCAGATATTATGTTTATCTTGGTGGTTTATTTTTTGAGTAATTTATTTTCCTTTTGTTTCCTTGTTATTTCTCTTTTCGCTATGTATCCTTTCTGTTCAGTGGTCTATGTATATAAGAGATATCGTTTGTAGCTTTATAAATGTGTGTTCTTAAATTACCTACTCTATTGAGATCCAAACTTGTTTTCCGATTATTATTATTTCCTCTCCAAATTTTATCTTAAATATTGGCACAGATTCGTGATTTTTGGTAGATTGCGTTTGTAAAATACACATATAGAAGTATTTTCTTCTGTTCAGATAAAACGTCTCTATTTTATATGCAAGATTTGGACAATAAACTTCGTTTCTTTATTTAGATGATAATAATTTCCTTTGAGTATCGATCGATTTTGTTTTCTAGTGGTGCTTGTATTTCACGCTTCATTTTCTTATGTCATATTGAAACTATATTTTCCGTTTTTATTCTTGGGCTAAATCAAACGGTGTGCATTTGAATTGTTTGTGATTTTTCTGCAGTGGGGATACGTCGGTGCGCTGTTGACTTGCACAGCATTAGGATATTTTTACAAGTGGTAGCCGATCGCGGGACCGTGCGGACATTAAAAATCGAACTTGTATTAGAAAAATATTTAACCAATAAATTACTTACGCATTTATCCATCAACATTTTACTCCAATTTTTATATATATTTGATTCTTTGTCATTTAATATATGATAATGCCTATCATTTTTAGTCAACAGATCCACTCTTATTTTATTGCAAGACAATGCCAGACCAAACATCGCAAATATGACACTGGCAATACTACAGGGGCTGGAGTTGGAAGTTCTCCATCATCCACCATATTCACCTGAGCTTGCCCCCACAGACTACCACTTCTTCCAGAATTTGGATAATTTTTTGATAGGAAAAAATTTAATTCCGACGATGCTGTAAAACAGACCTTCCAAGATTTTATTGACTCTAGATTGCCAGGCTTTTACAGTTCTGGTTGGAGAAGCTATCGCTGAAATGGCGAAAGTGTATTGAGAATATGGGTGCATACTTTGATGAATAAAACTTTTCATTGTATTTATAAAAGATTAGAAACTTTTTTCTTTTCTACAAATTTCATACCTGACAACCTAATAAGCAGATAGCCGTAATGAACTGAAGCTTATCTAATCGATAATAATGAATGCCTTGCCAAATTTAGAAATCGCGTTTGTTTCAAAGATAAATTTTATTGCACTAAGGTCCAATATCAAAAGAGCACCAATAATTCTTCGTTATAAATTATTTAAAGTGAGATTAATTGTGTTAGACATTATGCATAGTTGCAGAGAATACATAACGTATATATGAATATTGTAATATTATATGTGTGTGTCTATATATGTGAATATATGGGTGTATATGTAATTTTAATTTATAGAGACTGCCGCAGTAATTCAATATACGTGTCAGCTGAAACCCGGTTGAAGTCACTTGAACTTTTAAATATACGTTTCGTCTTTAATCACTGTTCCTTCTACACACATCATAATTCCTCAGGACAGTCTACATCCACCTCACCATCGCGCTTATTCACTCCCTACAGACGCAACACCTTTCCTGAATACCACATTCGAAGCAGATATATGTATGTATGTATGTATGAAGGCATGTATGTGTGTTTGTATGTTTGTATGTTTGTATGTATATATATCTATGTGTGTATATATGTATATATATATATATATATATATATATACATATATATATATATATATGTATGTATTTATGCAGTATGTCTGTGTTTATGTATGTATATGTTTATGTATGTATATGTATATATATGTATATATATATATATATATATGTGTGTGTGTGTGTGTGTGTGTGTGTGTGTGGTGTGTGTGTGTGTGTGTGTGTGTGTGTGTGTGTGAAATTAAGAAAGAGAGAAGCAAATTTCAAATGTCGGCTGAAATGGGATGCGCAATTGCGTGTGTATGTAAGAACTGTGTGTATGAGTATGTATGTTTGAATGGGGCGGAGGCGCGTGAATGCATGTGTGGGTGAGCTGATATATATATATATATAATATATATATATATATAGTGACGTATATTTGCCATTTGAATATGGCTAACCCCTAAGATTTATCATTTTATATATATATATATATATATATATATATATATATTATCTAAAATGCTACCAAGTATAAACCATACGAATTGTCATCTAATATATATATATATATATATATTATATATATATATATATATATATATATATTAGATGACAATTCGTATGGTTTATACTTGGTAGCATTTTAGATAATTTTCTGGTGACAGAAGAAGTAATAATACCAAAAGGTAATCTTGATCTCTATCTTAAGGTGGAGGTTTTGAAAGAAAGCAGAATACCGCGTGATTTACCTTGAGACGTTCTGTCATAATGACTCGTGGTGCATATAAGCACTCGTAATTATATTGTTGGTAGACGAGAACCGTCTACTACGGTTGTCGGAACAACTAAATCATCCTACTATGGGTTCGTCGGTGGCACATGTCCAGCAGCGGCATTATAGCCGTATCTCCCGTTAACGATATATACAATTTATGTATCAAATAATATTCGTCAGGAAATATTTAAGACGCCATTAAGAACATATAACAACAAAACAATCTAAGTAAAAAAATTAAATATTTGTCATTTAAATGCTAAACGGCCTTTAAATCAGATTATTCACTAGAATTATTATATTCTTTATTCTTTTATTTGTTTCGGTTGAACAAGAAGAAAATACAGTCATTATTAAATATTAATTAATACAGAATAGAAAATCGATGATTCTTATATGAAAAAGGTATTAGTTATGCCGAACGGTAAAATTTCAAAGCAATATTTACTAGTAGTTATGCATAGAAGGCTTTCATTTGTTCCTACAATATTAGATTGAGGATTCATATATTTGAGTTGCTTACCATAGTAATACTTGATACCCATGCCCAATCTTTTATTGTGATGATAAGTGGGTGAGTTTAAACAACGGAAATTTTACAAGTCCTTATTACTTGTTTCCTGGGCAAATCGTTACTGCCCTGTCGATATTCAGTAATCATTTTATGCATATTTTCAGCAAAGGCTGTTACGATTCAATTCACATCCTATTACGCATATGCAAAATGTCCATAAAACAAATTTCGTCTTAGTATTGTTGGAGAAAATATACTGGACTTGACTTTTCTTATAGACATTATACGAAGCTTGATCTGAGAATCTGATTTTCATTATTAAAAGTTAATGGTTATAAAAGGTATATAATAAACGAAAATTCTATTCAGATTGATTTTAAATTGTATCTCCTTTAAGACTATTTTATGGACTAAGAACTACTATTAAAACAATATTATATTCTTTAATATCGATAAAAGAATATAAACGTATACTAATAAATGTTTAAAAGAATATATATTTCCCAGTAGGATAGTGAATGGAATTGGCAATACATTTCAGAAATGCTAGTAGTACTTCATTTCTTTGTAACCATTAATAGAAAAGACAGTACTCATGAATCTTTCTGCGAATTAATTTGTAAGCTTCTCCAAGTGCAAATTTGTAACAAAATGCTTTCCAATAGTTACTGCACTTTGCCTTCTCAGTTCCCATGTCATCGAATAATTATTTGCCTTTCTGACCTCCAGGGTGGATAAAAATAAAATACCCGTTTAATCCTGGAGTGATTTATTCGGGTAATCTCTCACTGAAATTGCAGGTCTTTCGCTAATTTTCGAAACAATTTTGGAGGGCGGATTGGTATAATCTTCAGATTGGCAACCTTATTTTGAGAAACGGGTTGCCTGAGAAATGAGTTAGATGTGCCATTTAAATAGTCACACGTTCAATGAATTCTTTAGAGCATCTGTAAAAGTTCAGCAAAATGTGAGCAAAACGTAAAACGTCTTCTGGAGGGTAAATATATATAAAAAATAAAGAATGAATTATTCAGTTTACAAGCAGAATACATATATGTATTTCGTGAAGGCACGTGGCTTAGTGGTTAGGGTATTCAGCTCACGATCGTAAGGTCATGCGTTCGATTCCAAGCGGCGCATTGTTCCATTGAGCAGGACACTGCTACTTTTTTCATCGTCCCCGAAAGGATGAAAAGCAAAGTTGACCTCGGCGGAATTTGAACTCAGAACGTAACCGCAGATGAAATGCCGATATGCATTTCGCACAGCGTACTAACGTCTCTGCCAGCTCACCACTTTTAAACCAACATTATTATTACAAATATGGTTGCAGGTTCCGCAAAATACTAGATTTCCTTTTCAGTCTTGTTTCCTTTCTTAAACATTGAAAGATTAACAGCAGTAAATGACATATTGAAGAGAAATAACGGATAAAGAAAAATACTCGAGGGTAATGTGAGACTGGAAGATATAGTTGAAAAGATCGAAGGGAAACGCATGGAATTAATGAATTTAATAGTTTTAAATAAACAATTCACTAAAATTAGCTATTCTTCATTAACATTTTCCTACTGTTTATATTTCCAGTCTGAACTAAAAAGAATCGATAAAAATGAAAGCGGGAACGACTGGGATTTGTATTACATATTTCCCAATTGAATTATTTTACTTGTAAGTATGTTAGACTCAAAATAGATTTCTAAATGGATATACGATGAGTAAATTTTGAATCACTTCCATTGTTTTCCTTCTTTGTTCGGATAATATATTAGCGTATGTTTATGCCTATTCAAACATCTCTCTCTCTCTCTCTCTCTCTCTCTCTCTCTCTCTCTCTCACACACACACACACACACACACGCACACACATTATGTATAAACTTTTTCGATGAAAAGATTATCAGTGACTTCGAAGTTTTGGCTTTCAAAATCACCCGAAGGTGAAGTTGCCGAAGCTTTGAATCTATTGTCATCTATTTTTTGTTCTTAAAAATTAGTATGTATTTGTGTATTTCCCCAAAAATATTGAGTAATAATTCAGTTTCGTGTTAAATTGTTTTTATATAAAACAAGACATAAAACAAATATTAATATACAGGGTTTGGACAAAATGAAACAAACACCTTAACATTTCAAACAAATTTATATTAACATGGAGTTGGACCGCCTTTGGCAGTAATTACAGCTTGAATTCTACGAGGCATGGACTCGTACAAAGTTTGAATTGCTTCCGAAGGAATTTTAGTCCATTCTTCAGCTAAAACAGTCTCCAGTTTTTGTAGTGATGATGGTGGAGGATATCGACTCCTTACTTGTTTTTCTAGAATGCACCATAAATGTTTAATAATATTGAGATCTGGGGACTGTGGTGGCCAGATAAGATGTGCAACTTCACTAGAGTGTTTCTTGTGCCATTCAGTAACAACTTTAGCTGTGTGAATTGGAGCATTATCAGCCCGAAAGATTGCGTTTCCCTCCGGAAACAGTTCCGCAACCGTAGGATGAATTTGATCAGATTAAATGCTTAAATAGTCTTGACTATTAATTCTGCTATAAACGGAAACCATTGCGCCGTCGGATTTCGAAGATATAGCCCACCCACCCCGCCAGATCATCACAGATCCTCCTATATCTTTAACAGTTGGAAGAAGTCAGTCTGTGTCAAATGCTTCTTTTGGCTCTCTCCACACGTATACTCGGCCGGCGTATACTCCACACGTATACTCGGAAATAAGGTAAAGGATGACTCGTCCAAGAAAATAACATTCTTCCACTGATCTTCGGACCAACTATGTAGGTTTTTACTCCACTCTAAACGCTTTGCAACATTTGTTTTTGAAAGTAGTGGTTTTCTGATTCATTCTCTGATGTGAATTCTGCTCTTGTGTGGTGCTTTTTAAGATTTTTTGGTTGGCATTTACTATTCCGTTAGGGGCTTTCACAATCAGATTTTTCATTTTAGGGCTTTGTAGGAATATAGGTAAGTTCGATTTTATGGCATGAAAGATGTTGTTTATCGTGTGTTCATAATAATTTTTTCCTTATTTATCCTAATCCCTCCCCTTCCTCTCTCTACTATCTATCTGTCTATCTATTTCCACTGTCCTGGAACTTCACCCTAAAAATCAAAAAACAAAAACCATGTTCTCTTCTAAAGAAAACAAAAAAGAACACCTGATTTATATAAATGAATAAACTGTTAGCACATTCACAATTTTATTTGACAAGTTCGAAGACGAACGAAAGCGCTAATAATAATGACTAGCTAAAAAATTATTTTTCCCAAATTCTGGCGACCGCCTCTTTTTTTCCAATATATATATATATATATATATATATATATTATATATATATATATATCACGTGATCA
Organism: Octopus sinensis; assembly: GCF_006345805.1. Taxonomy (NCBI): domain Eukaryota; kingdom Metazoa; phylum Mollusca; class Cephalopoda; order Octopoda; family Octopodidae; genus Octopus; species Octopus sinensis. The sequence goes on from NC_042998.1 coordinate 32,107,212, forward strand.
CGTGACCGTCCAGACCATCAGATGTTACTACACATCGCTGGTCACAATGCGTTCGCATTGTTTTAGCCTTCGAACGACGCCACCCCGCTGGCTAAGCGGGCAGGCCAACAGAAGAAAGAGTGGGAGAAAGAGTGGTGAAAGAGTACAGCAAGGATCACCACCCCCTGCCGGAGCCTCGTGGAGCTTTTAGGTGTTTTCGCTCAATAAACACACACAACGCCCGGTCTGCGAATCGAAACCGCGATCCTTCGACCGCGAGTCGGCTGCCCTAACCACTATATATATATATATATATATATATATATATATATATATATAATATATATATATATATATATATATATTATATATATATATATATATATATATATATATATATATATATATTATATATATATATATATATATACATATATATATATATATATATAGAGAGAGAGAGAGAGAGAGCGAGAACGGAGTTAGTGGAGCAAGAACACACGCAGAAACGAAAAGTATCGCTGAAAAGTTCACAGATGTTTGACGAAACATTTCCGAACACTGAACAGGCACTAAAATAATAAAATAACAGTAATAAACGAGTGAAGAAAAAAAAATATACTACGTGTGTTTATTTGGAAAAAATAAAGACTAATAGTAATAAATAAAATGACCGTCCCGAAGTACAACAATATGTGTGTGCGCGCGCGTGCTATAATTTATGCTGTTGTAATTGCACTAGGACGACTCTGATCGTTCCAATCTATGTCTGAAGGTATTTCAGCCTTGACTATCCCCTCCTGTGGGGCGTAATATACCTAGGAGCATAGTACCCAATACATCCACCGATAATATTGTAAACATCACTTTCAAAATCTAATTAATCAATAAAGTAATTACGCTCGTCAAAATATACAAATGTGTGCCTGAGAGAGAAAGAGAGAGAGAGAGAGAGAGAGTGAGAAACAGAGAGACATATTGGTTGAAAAATAAAAAAAAAATACGGTGGCCTTTCTCTCTTCTTTGTTTCTCTGTAAAATTGCACAAAGGTTTATTGCATAAAACATAACGGACAAAACTTTATTGTTGCAAATGTAACGTTGATATTTTGTGGATCGTTATTTATGAATGTGTATGAACTGTTTAATGCACTCAGCCGCAACGGTATATACCCTGTCGATCAAACTCGCCATCATGTTCACAAACACACCAGCCACCAACGCATCTTCTTTCGTTTCAAACCAATTAGACGCCGACCATGCCACGTCCCCATCCATCACTACCAAAGAATCCACCCAATGTTAGGTTTTATCCTCACCAAACCCTCTATAGTTCTTCCTTTTTAATTCTCTCTCTCTCTCTCTCTCTCTCTCTCTCTCTCTCTCTCTCTCTCTCTCTCTCTCTCTCTCTCTCTCTCTCTCTGTACATGTATATATATATAATGTAGGATAAAACGTTTTCGAAAAACATTTTTATCAATGGCCAGCATATTAAAAAATACCTTTATAGGTTAAAATTATAAACAACTTTATAAGTCATATATATATATATATACCATTCTATGTAAGCATGCCACTTTATGCTGCCTACCTTAGGAGGGCGAACACGTACTCTGATACCTCTCAATGCACTCCTAACATCTCAAACGTGAAGGAAACACCAATTATCAACAAATCTCATGAACGTGACTCTTTCTTCCTCATTAACGACTTTAGTAAAGCAACCTTCATAACACCACCTCAAGAAGCATCCCATCTATGTCATTACCCATCTAAATCTTCTATGTCATCTATATCATCTATGTCATAGAGGCCTATCCGTCTGCATCACTAAAACGAAGACAAATAAAGCTAGTGCTGTGGCAACTGAAACCGTAAAGATTATGTCCCGCGCATGAACTAGCAAAACTACCAACAACAGACTTTATCCCTCTCTCGTCTGTAACATTAGGAGCTTCCTAATAAATCGCACCATTGCGGCGTGTGCTGATCGAACTCCTTCTGAATCACACCCGATCAGCGCTAGTGTGCCTCAAGATTCGGCTTTTCCTTTATACACAACATTTAATACACCGACGAGCGAAAGGCAAAACAAAACAAATCACCTTTGCCGACACTTATTCATCATTTACACTAAAAGGGGGGGGGGGCTCATCCACATGCATCTTAGACACTCTTCATGTCTAATTTGTACTAACTCTATGAACAAAGACATCAAAAATGTTTTCCAATAGGGTTAAACCAATAACCTTCCTCCAATATTACAATACACATATGAGAAAAAAAGCGATAGTGTAACACCTAACTGTGATTAGTATACCAATTGAACTCTTAGCACCATTGCATTCGCTATGCTCTATTGTGGCGGTCATATCCCTCACCACACAGGCTAATTTTCCTCTTCAGATAGAAAATATTCACCTCTGTCTCATTTTGTAAAGCTCTACAAAGTTAAAATGGGACACACAAAGGAGTACTCCTCTGACAGTTGTGGAAATGTTGTTCTTACACACTAATACTCCAAAGCGAATCCTCCTCACAAATACCACCAAACTAATTGGTATTTATTCACTCACGGACTCACTTTCTCTTCTTCATTACTTTTCTATCGCTTCAGGAATCTCTGCTGATCTAACAGGCCACACGCAAGCTTCACTCAGACAGCCTTCTTTTCCGGCTTTCAAATCTGAATTTTTGACAACGTGACTCATACACTTTGCACTACAACGAGTACTTCCTTCAACGAACGTGGATTCACTGAATTTCTTTTTTATCAAAACTTCTGACAATATGTAATTATTGAAAACGAAGATTAAAATGTTAATCTCAATATATACACACCTACGTTTGCTCTGGGTATGAAAAGGACATTCTGATCCGAAATTTCAAATCAGTCCCTTAATACGCTTGGGTAATATTATATGAATTTCCATTATTTCCAAAAATAGTATCAAAATGATATGACATTAAAATTTCTGCGTTGACAGGAGTATATTTAGAATTTCTTAATCTCTCTCCATCCATATTCACAAATAATATTTACTAAATTGAAGAAGTAAAAAGTTAATATGCAGCGATTATCCAAATAAGGCTGAAGTACAAGAAAATGTGACTCAATTCAGGATTAAGATTAGATTACAAGTTGCATGTCATTGCACTCTAAGCTGGATATCAATCGTAAATATAGGTTAACGTCGTTTTCTATAGCAACATTTTTGATATTATTTTTGTGCATTCGTCAGAATTTATTTTTGTATTTATTCTTAAAGATACATGTGTCAGTGAAATGATACGAAGAAAGTTTCTCTTTGATCAGGTTAAAGATCGATTCAAACGTCCCTTACAAAATCCGAACTAAGAACGAGCAATATGGAGATTTTATATTCAGCCGTCAACGAATACAGACGTGGAGGCATATTTTGTTTAAAACGTTCATTATGCTTGGTAACAGGAAATGTGTAACCTTCATCGATAAGTAGAAATAAACATAACAGGGAGAAAGAAAAGAGAAGAGAGGGGGGAGAGAAGTATAATAAAAGAATAAAATGGTGGGTGTTATATATTTCCTCTTACAGTTATGACAAGATTGATATCGATAGCTTGGCTGCCCCATCTACCATGATGTTACATTTAAAAATTTTAGTTTTGGTATTTAAACATCGTCTTTTCCATTTATACATTCCTGAAGCATAAATTATTCATTTGATCTCGGTTGCTTTTCTGTTTGCATGTCGTGGGGAGTCGAGTCGATTATGGTGTTGAAAAGACGCAAATGGACAACACGAGCGTGTTATCTACTTTATGAAGACATCTGAAAGCAGACGGAAACATGAGACAAGATATTCAGTTCGGACACATTCAGTTAAAAGTGTGGTAATCAGTACAGACGCAAATCTGTTTAACTAGCATTTCAATGTTCTTGTAATATTTGAGGTGTTAACTGCACCAATTAAGATAATTATGAACGAGGTTATGAATCGGTTGTCAGCTCGCAAATTGACATTTAGCTGTTCTACAAGGAATTATTAAAATTTCCATCACGAATTGAAGTGATAGACATCAACAAGGAATTATTTCTAAACACATCGCTTGTAGAGTAAATAAAACTAGTGTCTCGACTATATTTGTGCTTAATAGCGAACTGCTAGGTAGTTTCGTGAGTAAGCTGATGTAAAAAAAAAACAATTTAAATTGCTTTGTATATTGAATGAATCTTTGCCGGATGAATGAAAGTTTTCACCGCAAATTAAATGCTGTTTGGTGGGCTTAATTATTTTCTTTATGTTCACTAATTAAAACACTTCAGCCGAAGAAACCTCCTAAAATATCCTTTGACAATTTGTGGCTTTAGGCGATTCCAAAGAATTACTCTGGGTGAATGTTTCGTATCTGAAGCATTTTCTGAATTATATATTAACGTTTACCTCGATACAACATGTTTTCGATTTCAAGAAGAGTAATTCTTATTTTTACCAAGGAACATGTGCAAGACTTTGCTAACATTTATCAGCATATTTCGAATTACATCAAAAGATTTAACAGATTTATTTTTTTTGCAACTACTTAAATATAAACGCCAAACACGGATTGATCTAAATATCATTTGTCAAGCAAATATTTTGATAAAATAGGAAAATCATCAACAAATCATCAATCCTTTATACATTATTTACATTTGACGGATATTTGTCCTCATCTTGTTTGTTGTTAACACAATGTTTCGGCAGATATACCTTCCAGCCTTCATCAGGTGTCTTGGGTAAATTTCGAGCCTGGGTTCTCATTCCTAAGGTATTTTTCGATGTTGTTGTTATTATTATTATCATCATCATCATCATTATTATTATTATTATTATTATTATCATTATTATTACTATTATTATTATTATTATTATTATTCAGATCACTGTCGGGAATCGAACTCGGAATCTTGGGGTTAATAGCACGCGCTCTTAACCACTACGTCATATGCCCACGGGTATATGGCGTGTGTTAACAACGAACAAGATGAGGATAAATATCTGTCAATTGTAAATAATGTACATAATTCCTCATCTCTCAAATATAGAACAGTAAAAACATTTTATACTTAACTTCTATTTCCAATCGTGATAGCTTAGAATTTATTTATTTCAATCACACACTCTCTCTCTCTCTCTTCTCTCTCTCTCTCTCTATATATATATATATATATTATATATATATATATATATATTCATCTATCTATCTAGCTCTCTCTCTCTCTCTCTCTCTCTCTCTCTCTATATATATATATATATATATATTATATATATATATATATATATATCTATATATATCTATCTATCTCTCTCTCTCTCTCTATCTCTCTTTCTCTATATATATATAATATATATAT
>NC_042998.1:32115066-32117566 GCF_006345805.1 Octopus sinensis
ATTTTTTTTCATTTTCAATTTTTTCATTTTTCTGACGCTTTTTGGACACTTTTGTACTTTTCTGTAGCCTTGGTATTTTGATGGTAACATTATGTGTTGTTTAAATTCTCTCATAGGTGCCACCAAATTTAATATGATTTTAATAGATATTTATAATTACATTGCTTTCTTAGTTTCAGCAAACTACCAGTGAGTATTTGGTTCATTACGTGCAGACCATATCTACGACTGTAAAGCGACGATCTGGCAGAAACGTTCGCACGCCAGGCGAAATGCTTAGCGGTATTTCGTCTGTCGTTACGTTCTGAGTTCAATTTCCGCCGAGGTTGACTTTGTTTTTCATCCTTTCGGGGTCGATGAATTAAGTACCAGTTGCGTACTTGGGTCGATCTAATCGACTGGCCCTCTCCTCCAATTTTCGGGCCTGTGCCTAAACTAGAAAACAATATGTATTAAATTAAAGGCGACAAGCTGGCAGAAACTTTATCACGCCGGGCGAAATTCTTAGCGGTATTCCGTCAGTCGTTACGTTCTGAGTTCTGAGGTCGATAAAATTAAGTACCAGTTACGCACTAGGGTCGATGTAATCGACTTAATCCCTTTGTCTGTCCTTGTTTGTCCTCACTGTATGTAGGCCTTTGTGGGCAATAAACAAAATAAGAAACGTTAGCACGCTGGGCGAAATGCTTAGCGGTATTTCGTCTGCCGTTTCTTTCTGAGTTGAAATTCCGCCGAGGTTGACTTTGCCTTTCATCCTTTCAGAGTCGATAAATTAAGTACCATTTGCGTACTGGCCTCAATCTAATCGACTGGGTCCCGTCCCTCAAAATTTCGGGCCTTGTGCCTAGAGTAGAAAAGAATATCCACAACTGTAAATCACTTCATTTCATATTTTGTTCAGTGTATATATTGAAAAATTCTATCACACTTTACAATAAGAAGTGATATAACCAATTATATTTTAAAGTGATTTATGGCCTTTGATCTGCTTTTATCTTCTTTGTAATTCAATCAACATAATAATACTGTTCTCGTTTCCGCTTTGTATTAACTCTTCATTTATGTATTCATTGTGTTACAAGAATATTTGAAGCTAGTTTTCTATTGGTTTTAAGACCATAAACCATTCTTATATAATACGTGAAACTGTGGTTTCCTGCTTATAAATATATATATCTATGTTTGTACGTATGTATGTATATATATACACACACTCGACTCGAGGCTATAGTAGAATACTCTTGCCCAAGGTGCAACGCAGTGGGACTGAAACCTGGAACATAGTGGTTGGTAAGCAAGCTACTTATCACAGAGCCACTCCTGCGCATTTATACACACACACACACACACACACACATATATATATATATATATATTCATATGGGGTGAGTGTATGTGGACGTGAGGGTGTGGGTGCTGGGTGCATGTGTGTGTGAGGGCGTGTGAGCGTTTGTGTGTGTGCGTGTGTGGGCGAGTGGGCTTGTGTTTGTGTGTGAGTGTGTGGGCATATGTGTGTGTGTGTGCAGTGAAACTTATTCTTTAACCGCGATCCTATGACCGCCAGTCCGCTGCTCTAAACCACTGGGTCATTTCGCCTCCACACACACTGATACACACACACACACACACATATTATTAATAATAAAAAGTAATCGTATAAGTGACTAGCAAGCATAAAATAACCAAAAAGGTAAAATTATTAATTTTCAATCAGGATACCAGACAGTGCACAGCATTGCTAGAAGTAGCGGTTAAACGGCTCATGAACCAGAATAAACCACATATATACACACTGGTGAATTCGAGGAAAACAAGTATCTAAAAAGCCATCTTACCAATATATATATTGGCATGAATGCATATAATTATGTATGCATGCTTATGTAAAAGTTTCTAATTATGTTTTGAAAACCAAAGCAAATCACGGAATAAAACATTCATTGTGCAGGTTAAGGATTTGTTCTTCCACCTAGTATGTCGATATTTCTTGTTTTGAATGATTTCTTTAAGAAATTAACGTAGAAATAGAAAAAGTTCTGCTAGCTGATATCGCTGCTCTGGACACAGATATTTCAGAGCACCGAAATTCGTTAGCAATCCAGTTTATCCATTGCTTTCCAGGAGTTCCATAAACCTGAAATATTAAAATATTAGGTAAAAGTTCCGATCATCAACTTTATTATTTAGTTTTTATAACTTTCATCGTTATACTTTAGGAAAATATGATTGAAAAGATGTATATATATCAGATAATGTCTCATGAAATATATGTATGTATGTATGTATGTATGTATGTATGGATAATGTATGTATGATGTATGTATATGTATGCATGATGCATGTATGTATGTATGTATGTATGTATGTATGTATGCATGAATGCATGATGTATGTATGTATGTATGTATGTATGCATGTATGCATGTATGTATGTATGTATGTAGTATACAGTGGCGGACTGGGTCTAAAAATATTGGTTACACGGAGACTAAGGGGGCCC
>NC_042998.1:32122566-32177566 GCF_006345805.1 Octopus sinensis
TCTTCTCTTCTTCTTCTTTTCTTCTTCTTCTTGTTCTTCTTCTTCTTCTTCTTCTCTTCTTCTTCTTTTCTTCTTCTTCTTCTTCTTCTTCTCTTCTTCTTTCTTCTTCTTCTTCTCTTCATATTTGTTAGGTGGTATGATTTCTTGTTTCTATTTGTCAGCTTCCTTAAATACTGAGAACAGTTTTTTGTTTTGCTCGTGTTTTGCCGCTATTTGTATCAGTTTTCCTTCCTTATGAAGTAGATATTTTTGCAGTCCTACGGTGGTTATTTTATAGTAGTTTTCCAGCTGTATAAGGCCTCTACCACCATCTATACGTTGTATATATAGCCTTTGTATGTCAGATTTTGGGTGATGCATCCTAGATCCTGTCATTATTTTTTTTTCCTATCTATTTTGGTCAGTTCATTTAGTGTCCAGTTAAGGATATTGTAGCTGTAACTTATAACTGGGACGGCTAAAGTGTTGATACCTATTATCTTGTTTTTAGCTTTGAGCTCTGTTTTCAGTATTGATCTAACTCGTCTATAATATTCTTTTTTTATTTTCTCTTTCATTTGTGTGTGTTGTGCCTTATCTAGTTCATGGATTCCTAAGTATTTGTAAGTTTGGCTTTGGTCTAATTCTTTTATTTCATTGGTTTTATCTAGTGTGATGTTGCTACTCTTAACTAGTTTTCCTCTTTTCAGGGTTACTTTGGCGCATTTCTCTAATCCAAATTTCATATCTATTTCTTTGGTAAATCCATGAACTGTCTTTAGTAGTGTTTCCAGCTGTTTGTTATTTGTAGCGTATAGTTTTAGGTCATCCATATATAAAAGGTGGCTGATATTTTTGCCGTAACATTTATATCCGCATCCAGTTCTGTTTAGCATATCCGATAGAGTTGACAGTGCCAAGCAGCAAAGGAGTGGAGAGAGCGTATCTCCCTGGAATATTCCTCTTCTAATGGGGATGGCTTTGGTTTTCACAAGTCCCTCTTTTGTTTGCAGCTGTAGTACTGTTTGGCATTTATTCATAGAGTGTCCTATGTACTTTATAATTGTTGGTGCAACTTTGTTCATGGCTAGTGTTTCGAGAATCCATGTGTAGGGGATGCTATCAAACGCCTTTTTGTAGTCGATCCAGGCCATACTGAGGCCTTTCTTCTTTCTGTGGCTGTCTTCAGTTGTTGCTTTATTGATCATTAGTTGATCTTTACAGCCATATGAGCCTCTTCGGCATCCTTTCTGCTCTTCTGGAAACAGGTTGTTTTCGTCCAGGTGCTTGTTCAATCTTTGCGATATTGCTGCAGTAAATGCTTTGTACATTGTAGGGAGACAGGTTATAGGTCTGTAGTTTTCTGGTTTTGCTGTCTCATTTGATTTGGGAATTAAGATGGTTTTCCCCTTCGTGAGCCACTCAGGCATTGTCTCTGGCTCTGCTAGTATGTTGTTAAAATTTTCAGCCAGCTTTTTGTGCATTCCCGTTAGATATTTGAACCAGAAGTTGGGGATCTTGTCATGCCCAGGTGCCTTCCAGTTGCTTAGTCTTTGCAGTGCCTGGGTGACTTCTTCAGTTGTTATGGGTGTCCAAAGTTGCTCAGATGCTGAGTTTGTTGTTTTAATACTCCTTTTTTTTTGTTGTTCGTTCGCCGACCATATTTCTCTCCAGAATTCTTCCACTTCTTCTGCCTTTGGTGCTGCAGTGATTTCTATTTTATTTTTGCCAAGTTCTTGTTAGAATTTTTTGGGGTTGGAGTTGAACTTTTTGTTTTGTTCAAAGAAACGTTGGTGTTTCTCGTACCGGCGGATCCTTTGTGCTTTAGCAAAGATATATTGCTTTAGCTTTTCTTTTATCTCAGGTAAATCTTTTTCTGTGGTGTTGTATTTGCGGAGTATTTTCGTTTTCTTTTTGTTGCTCAGTAGCGTTGATTATCTACTGATTTCATTAAGAATCAACAGATCTTTTCTCATTTTTGGTATTTTGTTTTGGATGTTATTTATCCACAGGGTTTGTTTGGGTGGCGGTACTCCTGTTTGGATGGGTTTGAGTGAGTATCCAGCTTCTTTTGTGGCTGCAGTGGCTGCTGCGTATACTAAGTCATTTAGCTCAGTGATATCGCTTTTTCTTTCAGTGGCTATTAGTTCTGTGACGGCTAGGTTTATGTTGTTTATAATTGATGTTGTTGTTTTGTTTATTTTTATTTTTGGGAGGTATTGTCCGTGGTCCATTTTGAGCTCTGTGGCTTTCAGTTCTTTGATTATTCTACTTATTATAGTTTCATAATCATTAGGCTCCCCTTCGTTGTTTCCAGGTTTTAGATTTGTGTCGCTTTCTATCTCATCCGTATGTTTGTTTGTCGTGTTTTGGCTTGCTATTTGTCGTGTATTATTATGTATCTTTACGGTCTGGGTTTGTTGTTTTTTGTTTACATCGTTTTTGTTGGAAATGTTACGTTTGTCTTCGTGCTTTACTGTTTCAGTGTTTATATTATTTGGCATTGTTGTGTGGTTTCTATCTACATTTTCCTGATGTATTTTTTCTTTTAAATGTTCTATTTCTATTTCTGATATTTTTTTTGCGTTGAGAAAATATCTCCGTATATTTGCTAGTTTATTAGGGTTCATCGTTGTATCCAGGTCTTTATTTATGTTATTTTTCTTCCATATTTTGTATGTATGTGTTGTTGTATTTTCATTCTTTGGGTAGAGCACTGCTGTAAAGTAAGCGTGTAGGATAGAAATGTATTCCTCACGTGTCCATTTATGTCTTTGGGGTTTAATTTGCGAGACATGAGGAACAACGTCCGGCCCATTATTTTGACGGTCGTCATTTTCGTAGGGTACCGGTCCATTCATTTCTGTTGTCACATTGTTTTGCACGTGTAGTTTTTCGTACATTTTATGTTGTAAGTTTACAGTACGTACCTCCCGAATGTTATTCTTGGGTTGAATAATATCGGTATTATTTAATTTATTCGTAGATTTTTTGTACATAGCGTTTGGGGCCGGAGATCATCTGGTGTTGGTGGATCGTAATGTATCAAGCATGTTTACATGTGTTGTGTTAGAGGTGGAGATGATATCGAGTTAAAATACATCATTTCGTTTTGAAAATAGTAATAAATTTCAATGAGTATTACTTACTCGGATATAGTCCAATCCTTTGTCAGTTATTTTTAGCTCCATGCGATGTCTTTGATTCTGATGTTTGTGGATAGATTTCGGAGCACTGCTTTATCGCTCTCACATGTTTAACGTCCCCGGTGTAATCTCTTATTATTATTATATTATTATTATTATTATTATTATTATTATTATTATTATTATTATTATTATTATTGTGTATATGTATGTATGTATGTATGGAAGGATGGATGGATGGATGGATATATATATATATATATATATATAGTTCAAATTTCCAGAAAAACAAAAGACGAAGAGAGGTGCTTTGAACAACAAGCAGTTGTTTTAGTTTGACGCTCGGAAAAGTGAAAAAGACTTTTGCGTCTGAAGCCTACGCTCTTCAATTGAGAGGAATAACAGAGAATAAACAGAAGAGAATATATATATTAGTAATTAATGGTGCTACAAGTTGCCCCAACAAGCTAAAAATAGCAGTCTGAAGATGACTACTACCACAAATTTTCTCTGATACACTTTAACTCAAGTAGGGAAAATGAATAGAAATTCTAAGCCCCCGTAGCAACAGCGAAAAGAATCGGTCACCTATTTAAATTTGCTGCGGCTTTAAAAACGATCATCGCACAGATGGTTGAGATGACAAGTTTTCTATGACGCTGAATCAGTAAGACTCACTGAGGATAATTAAGTGACCTTTTCACAAAATTTGAAATCGTGGTGATAAAGAACTGTCCGGTTTTTCAATTTACGATTCTTTTTGTAATTTGTACATGGGCTTAGAATTTCTGCTCATTCTACCGATTTTAATTAACGTGTATTTGTGAAGATTTGTGGGTGTAGTCGTCTAGGGACTGATATTTTTAGCATGCCAGTTTTACTTGTAGCACCGCCTTTTAGTCAAAGAAATCAACCCCTAGACTTATTCTTTCTAATCCTAGTAATTTATATATCGTGCTCCTCTGCCAAACCACTAGTTTACGGAGACGTAAACACCACAAACATGGTGGAGGGGCAAGCACACATAAATATATACGACGGGCTTCTTTCAGTTTCAGTCAATCAAATCAACTGACAAGGCTTTAGTCTGCCCGAGATTAGAGTAGGCAGCACTTGCCCAAGGTGCCTTGCAGTGGAATTGAACCCAGAACCATGTGGTTTGTAAGCAAGCTTCTTACCACACAGCCAGAATTTGTCTTCGGTTTGTCTGTAGCGTCGAATGTTGTGTGTGAGTGTATATATTTATATATGTATCTACTGAGGCCCCTCTTTCTGTCATGACTGGCCATGGGATTGCATCTAGGAAGTTACTCTCCAAGGCACAAGTCCGGGCAAGGTTGTTTATAGAAGACCACCCTTCCCTCTCCATGCCACCAGTGTTATCCAACGGAAAGGCAAAGGCCAAAACAGCTTGGCACCTGTGACGTCACAACTCATTTCTACAGCTGAGTGAACTTGTGCAATGTGAAATAAAGTGTCTTGCTCAAGAACACAACACGTAGCCCGGTCCGGGATTCGAACTCACAACCTAACGATCGTAAGCTCGACGCTCTAACCACTGAGCCATGCTCCTCCATGTATATATATATATATATATTATATATATATATATAATATATATAATATATATATATATATATATATGTATGTATATTTATATATATATATATATATATATATATATATATATATATGTGTGTGTGTGTGTGTGTATATATATATATGATTGATTCTAGTTTCAGCTCACGAGCTGTGGCCATGCTGGGGCACCGCCATTTATATATATATATGCATATGCAGAATTCGGGAGTGTAGATTGCGCCCTACAATTGTAAAATAGTAGAGAAACTTTGTGATGATAATTTTTTTATGTCCTTTAAGAATTGATCATTCAGGTTAACAGAACGTCATTTTGGAAGAATATATTGCAAAGCAAAGAATTATCATCCAAATAATAAAGCAGTCACTAGAACGACTGAAAACATAATTTACAATTTAGTATTTATTGCCTCATAAATGTTTTTCAATTTATCGACGAAAGTACTTTGCATATAGATGAAGCTGTCAATCCAAAGCAACAGAAAGAGAAGCAACGATTTTTACGTTTATTCCTCTGTGATTGACAGCTTTTTAATGCTATAGCGAATCAGTATATTTATATATGTAATTTAACGCTGAACCTGATTAACGCTTCATTGCGTGTGGATAAATCGTAGTTTATGTGAAAGAGTAAATATTGACAGAACGAATGAATTAATCTTAAGTAAGACAACACCTGACAAGAAAAGCACTTTTGGTACGTAGCTGTCTGCATTTCTTAAACTAGCAGCCGAATCTCCCACAGAGAGAAGGACACATTCTGTCGTATAAGGGACACATTCTATCATATTGAAGGATACAATTTAACAACAAAAGGGGCCCTCTAGAATGTTTTGATTATTGGTTTATGCGATCAGGATAAGTCTACGGCTAAACAACAAATTCTTACAAACATACATACAAGCATGCATACATACATACGTATGTATATATATATATATATATATATATATATATATATATATATATATATATATATATATATATATATATATATATAAAACGTTAGCACGCCGGACGAAATGCTTAGCGGTATTTCGTCTGCCGTTACGTTATGAGTTCAAATTCCGCCGAGGTCGATTTTGCCTTTCATTCTTTCGGGGTCGATAAATAAAGTACCAGTTACACACTGGGGTCGATATAATCGACTCAATCCCTTTGTCTGTCCTTGTTTGTCCCCTCTATGTTTAGCCCCTTGTGGGCAATAAAGAAATATACATACATACATACATACATACATACATACATACATACATACATACATATGCATATATGCATAGACACCGAAGCTGGCACTCCATCGGTTACGACGAGGAGTGTTCCAGTTCATCTGATCAACAGACAGACTGTTCGTAAAATTAACGTGCAAGTGGCTGAGCACGCCACAGACATTTGTACCCTTAACGGAGTAAGGGTACACAGACACGCACACACACACATTCAAACACATTCACACTCGCACACACACACACACACCACACACATACACACACACACACACACACACACACACACACACATACACACTCGCATTCGCATACACGCAGAGACACATACACACACACATGCACAGACCTCGTCAAGCATTTTTATTCTGCTCAATACAATAAAAGTTGGAACACTGCACTAATCAAAAGACGAAAAAGATGGGTAGAAGACAGTAATGAAATACGTTGATATAAACTGTGAGCGAAAACAACTAAAGCTCCACGAGGCTCTGGCAGGGGATGGTGGTGATCCCTGCTGTACTCTTTCAGCACAACTTTCTCTCACTCTTACTTCCTGTTTCTGTTGTACCTGTATTTCAAAGGGCCGGCCTTGTCACTCTCTGTGTCACGCTGAATATCCCCGAGAACTACGTTAAGGGTGCACGTGTCTGTGGAGTGCTCAGCCACTTACACGTTAATTTCACGAGCAGGCTGTTCCGTTGATTCGGATCAACCGGAACCCTCGTCGTCGTAACCGACGGAGTGCTTCCAGTTTATGTTCATATCAGGGCTTATGGTTGAAAGTATTTTTATCGACAAGTAATAAACTGTGAAAGAGAAAAGCGCTGATTATTTCGGCGAGTATTTTTTTGTTTGCCATATGAACACACATGCTCCAGTACTGGTTTTCGTAGGAATAATTCTATATTTCGACGTAAATATGTATAGCTATATTTTAATTTAGCACATCTAGTATTAAATTCGATATTTCAGTTTCTCATAGGACAATATATCTTTCCTATGAGGAATGCAATATAATATACATAACATTCCATAATTTGTTTTCATTAAGAGCGTGTCTCAATCAATAATAATTGAAGATCATATCAGTAGGAATCGATGCTTTATCTAACAATTAGTTGAAAATCGATTAATTGGATTTTAAATGTATTCTTTTAATAATTTCCATATTTTCGCTACATTTTACTATTATTCATTCAAAAATTCAAACTGCATCTAATGAAACAAGCACTAATTTTCTCTGAGTGATTTTTCAATAATTTGGGCGTGACTATATTGAAGAAAGTTTGCTTGCCATTCACATCTATCTTGGTTCAATGCCACTGCGTCGCACTTTGGAGAAGTGCCTTTTACTAAATCGTTCTAAGTGTATTTGGTAGATGGCAATTTAAAAAAATAATTAGAATAGTGCTGGCAGTAACTTCGAAGTTTTGGCCAGCTAACCCTTCATCGGACTATAATGCATGTAAGTTTATCTTGGCTTTATCTATCCTATGTTAAATTAAAACTTCTTTGCGCAAGCCGAGCTCTGTTGAATGATAATTAGGTTGTGTGACAGGTTGTAATGGAGAGATGTTATGGAGGAATGAATTTAGTTGATTAAATTGGTTATATTTTAACATAAAGACTGTATACTCAATGTACCACAGTCACATGATGTCTTCGTGGAAACCTTCAAACTATTCCTTTCAATGAATAATAATTTTTTACTCTGGCAAAAATATTGAGTAATCCTTCAGTTTAATCTAAAATCGTGTTTGTTCTATTATAACATTCATTAATACATATGTATGTAATGTATGTATGTGCGTATGTATGTATGTGCATGTATATGTATATGTATGTAGGTATTTGAGGACATAACTTTTTGGGGAAGTACTGCATATTTTGCTAACTCTGTATAATCATTGTTTCAAAACATAATAATGGCAAACCGTCAGTTTACTCAAGAAATGAAGAGACACGCTGTTATTGTGGTTGTAAAGGCTGATCATAGCGATTTACAAATATCTCGACTTTTAAAAGTTGCCAAATCTTTCATCTATAAAGTTTGTAAGGAGATAGAGAATGAAGATGGAAACGTATCACCAGTATCAAAGCAAAAATAGCATTCCAAACGCTCTGAAATGATCATCAGAACACTTGAATTTATCAAGCAAGTTTAACAGAACATTGATTACAATTCCAGAAAGACCATGAAGTCAATTGCAAAAGATCTCCAGGGAAAAGTCAGAAATGTTGTCCACGAAGTCATCAGATATAAGTCTTATATGATGAGGAAAGGTCAATTTGTCAGAAAAAGCAAAAGGAAAATCACTAAATCACATATAAAAGGTTCTTAAACAAACTGAAAAATCCAACAGAAAGATATTTGATTTGGTTTTTCGTAAACGAGAAAAACTTCGACCAGTATGAAAAGTTTAACATACGAAATGACAGATGGTCATGTACAGACACTTCTGAAGTTCCAAGTGTTATGCATACAAAATTTCCTGCAACTGTCATGGTTTTAGGGGTTGTCAACAATGAAGGACATATGACGCCTCCTTACCTCTTTCCACAAGGCCTTAGAGATAGGTCTGCTGCCTACATTGTGATCCTGAAAATAAGTATTAAACACTGGATAGACAGTGTATGCATTGGAAGGCCATATGTGTTTCAGTAAGACTCTGCACTATCACACATGGCTCTAGTAACACAGGAATGGATGGCTGAAGATTTTCATGATCACATACGCCTTCGCATATGGCCTCCTAATTCCTCAGATCTCAATCCATTGGACTATTACATGTGGAGTGTTGTTGAGAGAGAGGTCAATGAACACGCCCATAATACCAAAATTTCTTTGAAAGTTGGCATAGTCAGAGTAATATCCAAAATTAACCAAGACCACTTGATTTGAGAATGTAGATGAATTAGGTCTCATATAGAAGCAGCTGTTGAATCTGAAGGTGGCTTTTTGAATAACATTTATTTTTATCCTCATAGCATTTTTTGATAAATAAAGTTATTATCTGTTATTATATATCTAGTTTTTTATAAACATAAATTTGTCCTCAAATATCTTACGCACCCTATATATATATATATATATATATATATATAAGGGAAATGAAGAAAATGCTGACAAAATAATTTAAGTAAGGGGGAGTGTATTTAATTAGGTGAAAGTTCTTTTTACCGGTTGCGCATTTGTTATGCTTATCAAAAGATATTTTGAGTGAGATAGAGTTCCTTTCTGATTGATTTTTTATATATCACAACTCGTGTTCCACATCTCCTTTTTTAATATATATATATATATATATATATATATAAGGGAAATGAAGAAAATGCTGACAAAATAATTTAAGTAAGGGGGAGTGTATTTAATTAGGTGAAAGTTCTTTTTACCGGTTGCGCATTTGTTATGCTTATCAAAAGATATTTTGAGTGAGATAGAGTTCCTTTCTGATTGATTTTTTTATATATCACAACTCGTGTTCCACATCTCCTTTTTTAAATATATATATATATATATATATATATATATATACACACACAAGGCGGTGCCCTAGCATGTGGTCGCAATCTAAAGATCGAGACAAGTAAAACATAAAACATATATTCATGTGTATGTTATTATGCATGTGTTTGTCCTTCACCACAGCTTGACAACTGTGTTTTGGTTTGTTTATGTCTCCTTAACTCAGCAGGTCAGCAAAAGAGATAGATGGAATAAGTACCAGGTTTCAAAGATGAAAAAAGGAAACAATAGGATCAATTTCTTCGGCAAAGTACTTCAAGGCGTTCAGTGTCCCTTTTAGGCGGTGCCGTAGCATTCATTGATGAAAATCAAAGAATGAAAAAGATGCAATTTTCTGCTTCTTTGTCTTTTTTACTGTCTGCACCATTCCTCCAGAATAGCGAAATAAAGGAAAAAATTGAAAGCATAGAAATATTTTGCAATAGCAAATTTCCGGAATCTGCTTTTAGCATTTTCTTTTATTTTTGCAAAAATTTCCCGACACGGTTGCAGGTAGACTCAAAGTGAAAGCATTTCTTTTAAATTTTGTTTGCACTGGCACCACATAAATAGCACCCATTTTGCTTTGTAACGGTGTTGCTCGGAACATAATGGAATATTTTCCAGCAAACACTTGAAGACTTTCATATCTTTTCTTTCGATCAAATCAACATTCCCTTTAGGGAAAATTTAAAGCCTTTTGCCAGCGTCAAAAATTATTGCATTTCTAATTCGAATTTTAGTTGCCCAGGATCTTGATTGTTTCGATAAAAAAACATTTTAGAAACTGTCATAACAGATGATGAATCGTGTGTTTATAGACATAACCCCGAAACCTGGCTTCAAGGGAAACCCACAAGACATCAAGATTTCAAGGCATAGAAGAAATCCAAGTGAATGCCAAAAAGGAACCTACTCGCTATCCCGCAAAAGGAGTTCCAGTAATGCTTCCATCACAACGATGCAGGATAAAGTGTGTGACTTCAGTGGGGGACTATTTCGAAGAAGATTAAATGCCGAATCGATGTGCTGTAATTTTCTCTTTACAGTTCTAGCATGCACACTAATATACAAACATATATATATACACATACATGCACACACACACATGCACATATCTCTATGTGGAAGCTTTTTTAAAGTTTATCGGATGATATAAATTATATAGCATTCAGTTACATATTTTTTAAAATTCGGAAACAGTATTTGCTAGAATTAGCAGATTTATACGGGGAGTAAATATTTCAGACGCAACATAGACAGTTTTACAAATAGAATCCTGAAAGTGCCACATATTGGATATGTTTCTGCTGCCGTTGAGGTTGTCGGAGTGACAAAATCAATTTACTCGATTCATTGTGTTTGTGAGTTCGCTTTCGGAAATATAATGTTTATATAAAATGGGTAATTATGTAACAATAGAAGAAAATTGTCAATAGAAGAGGCGAGGCTATAACAGAATAAAATCAAATTTCTTATACACACAAATTCTAATATATATATATATATATATATTATATATATATATTATATATATATATATATATTATATATATATATATTATATATATATATATATATATATATATGTATGTAGATATGTATATATATTGATATGTATACATAAATATATACACACACGTACATGTACATATATATGTATGTAGATATGTATATATATATATATATATATATATATATATATATATATATATATATGTATGTATGTATGTATGTATGTTTGAGCATGTGCGTGTGTGTTTGTATGTGTGGATATATATATATATATATATATGCACACAGATTTATATTTATATATACTTGTGCACAATTGTACAATGTTCTCCTTACCTATCTCAGGTGTTGTGTGTGCGCGTCTATATATATATATATGTGTGTGTGTGTGTGTGTGTGCATGTCTTTACGTATGTGTAATTTTATATGTATTGATGTAGGTACGTATGTGTGTGTGTGTTTGTGAATTGAAAAAAATGTGTGTGAAAGTTGGTGTAATTAATGTAAATTCGCTTAACTTCATTTGTAAATCTATATTTTCACGTATATTTAAACCCTTCGATATGTCTGGCTGCGGAAGCGAACCTGGTATACACGTGTCTATACCAAATATACACTTGGTCTATTCGTGTCATATTTTCGAATGTCACATGCACTGTACTACTTCACGTCAGAGTTCATCTAATTCATAGCATCTTTTTTGTTTTTCTAACATAAAAAACCCCAGCTTATTACCATATGCAAAACGCTTTTCAGTGCTGCTGAAATATCTTAATTTGCATATTCGTGTTAGCTTGGAAACTGATGTTTGTGACCTGCAATGTAAAAAGTTGACTTATATTCGGTAGCGTTCATCTTTTCTCTTATTCCCTTATTCTCTTATAATTTTAATCCTTTTTCTTCTCATTGATAAAGAGCATCATTCGAACCTTCAGATCCCATCCTGTTCTCCCTTTCACATATTTATCTTCATTGTAAACCTCTTTGTTCTACTTTCACTTTATATCTCCACCCTTTTGTAGTCGCCTGCTTTCACTTCTCTGACTCCGTCTATTATTAATTTGTTTTTGTCTTCTTTGTTTCATAATCTTAACCGTGTTATTTTTGTGATATACATCCATCAATATATATATATATATATATATATATATATATATATATATATATATATATATATATATGTGTGTGTGTATATATATGAATATGTATATATATATGTATATTTATATATGTATATATATATATATATATATGTATGTATGTGTGTGTGTGTTTGCATGTGTCTGTGTATGTATATGCACAAAGATGTATGTATACGTACATTTTCACATGCCTATGTGTATATGTACACAGTCTATGCACATTATTCATACTTATTGCATTTTATTGCCTTCATTTTCATTATAAATTGTTCATCTAAAAATTCTTCGTATTTCGTTCTCTCATTAAACTTGTTGCTTAGTCATCGTACTTAATTCGTCGGGTGAACTTTTGTGAAATAAAAATCTCGAACTGGGTTTCTAGTAAATTTGCTTTTGATAATATAGACCGTCCTTTTCCGTCATGGTAAATAAATTTCGTCGAATTTTTAAACACCCGGTGTAATTGCTGCACAAACGCTTCTACTTTTCTTCCGCACCTTTCCCCGCTTTTACGACTATTTGTTTCGATATAAACGATATAGTTAAAGTAAAATATTTGGAGTTTAAATTAGGCGTAAACATTCGGACCTAGGATTACTGTTATTGGCTTTTTTATGGGCAAAGAATATAAGAGTTACTTTCAGTGCATATGAAGAACAGATTGTTTGCGTTGCTAGAGATGTATCACTCAAATCATGCGTTTTTCTATTCCAGGACTTAAGTGTTATTTGTGTACGAAGTTTCTAGAATAATACAGAAAGAGTGAAAAGGATCCCATCGTCTGAATTAGGAACAAGAAACATTGAAAGAAAACTATTATAATATAACGGTGTTAGTAATGTTAATGATATTTCAAGAAAGAAGATCAAACTACTTTATTATAAAAAGTATTATTACTTGACTACAAAAAAGGTGGCATTTTACAGATGTTTATAAATGTTACGTAAACAAATGTGTTATTATTTATTCGGAAAACGTTCCATTTGGTCTAATATTATTCACTAAAACTATTTAATCTTGGTATTTTTTAATCAATACGTTTTATATAAGAACTCGTATGTCTCTGATCCTAATATATATTCAGCATATAAAATTGTAAAATTACCAAGCTCTGTAAACTGGGTTGCAAATCAAACGCATAAATTTGTGCCACAATATAGAAAATCTAAAGTGTTTTTTTTTTTTTATCAGAATATATATTTCTTTCAATTCTGCTAATAAAAGTATGCAGGTTTCCAGTCTCAAATTTCCATCACGTTGTGTATCATTCGATATTTAAACCAGGCAGAAACGCAGTTTTTTTTTTACCACTCAACATCAGTTGATTTGGAGTAGCATACGTGGTGGTGAGTGATTTGCAATAAATGTGTTCTGAAGCTTACGTCAATATATCGCTTAGCCCAAAGACATAACTGAAATTGCGAGATCCTGTAACTGTCCCTGTTAAATTCCTATATTACAAAATTATGACGTTTCATATAAATAAATATATATAAATATATATATATGTGTGTGTGTGTGTGTGTATACAATATATGTGTATATATAAGAGTATATCATATTATATATTATATATACGTATGTATGTGTTTCTGGGCGCGCGCGTGTGTTCGAGTTTAAAATTAATAGAATATGCCTGAAGAATTGTTTAAAAGACAGAAGCTAAAAGAAATCATAGCTACGATGCTTCCGAAATGAACACAACTTTTTCAACGAATAATATGCATATGTTGGGTAGATTTTAAATCAACGTAAGAAAAGTGAAGTTTCTCTTTTATATGGAAACTTAATTCCAATCGTACTAAATGGATTTACGATTCCGGTCTTCCATTTTAACTACGCAGATTTTGCAATATCTACATAGTTAAATTATAAAATAAACTGAAAGCAACAAAACTTGTTCTGGACGTTGACTTTTTCAGAAAATATCTCCAATTTCCTTTTCAATTTAAAAGTATTTATTGAAATTCATTGATTCAGAAATTATTTTCACATAATGTTTCCGATAAAATATTTTAGTATTCTCAAAAGGATGTGTTTTTTTTTTTTTTTTTTTTTTTTTAGTGAAGTCACCTGGGGAAAATATTTTAATAATAAAAATTTCCGGTTGGAAACTACATAAATAAATTTAATAAAGTACTGGAGATATATGAAATTCATTAAAAATTAAATACAATATTATTTTCGTCGAAAAAATAATGCATTCGTAATTTTCTTTTTTTTTTTAGAAAACACATTTCGTTATTTTGAAATCTCTAGAACTGTTGCAAGGAAAAGCAGAACAATGACTGTCAGTGGTTAAACTGAGAATTTTAACGTTGTTCTATTTCTTTTGTAATTGATTATGAGAACAAAACTGAAAACTGGTGAAGTTAGCAATTCTTTGCACGGTGTAGTGAATCAATGTTCACAAATAATCTGTAAATATTTGCCAAAAATGTGTGTTTGATAGTATATAAAAATGTATATTTTATTATTTAAACTAAAGACATTCCGTGTTTAAACAGATCTCTCCCATATTTTGATATGTTTAACTCTAAAAGTGTATGTGCTTGGTTTAAAGTATACATAATACCGAAAAAGCATGTTAAATAAATGTCCTTGAACAAAAGTAAATTGGAACACCCACTCAGTCGTAGTTGTACAGATACATTCTTGTAACTCTTACAGTCTTCAATCCGGCGAACCAGAGATGAACTTGTAGTTTTGTTAACCAAAGACGCAAGAGTTTACAAATCCATGATATAACAGAAGACAAGATTATATAAATCCAGCGAGTGTGCTTATAACTACACTAAAGTGAAGGTACCATTTTTGATTAAAACTAAATTAAGAAGAGATATATTGTTTATTTCTAGAAGTGGCACGCTGGATACTCTGTTACTTCTTAAAATTGAATTACTTTTTATTGTTAATTACCAAAGTAGATTTAAAAGAGGCGTGTATTTAAAAAAAAAACTATTTGGTGTTTTGTCATTAAATAAAATTATAATTAAGAGTTTAACTTGTAATTTGAAGTATACATTGGCCATAGCAATATCGTTAAGTGGCAATCAATTTAAAATACCGTAATTGGCACACGAATTTTAAAAAGATGCTGGAACATTTCATGATGCTAACAAAGAATCTTATTAAATAAGAAAACAAAACTCGAAAGAATGAATATTCGACTAAAAGTAAGTTCTGTATGTAAATTCTATTTTCACTTCTGTTTCTACGCGATATAAAATGAGTGTTTCGTGGCAATGTCCCAGCAATGCCGTAGCTGACTGAATAAAACCTGTGAAAGTGTAAACGACAATGTGATGTAAAATGGTTATTGCCATGAGTAAAGATAATTATAATGACAAACATTTTTATAACGTTTACAATTGATTAGAACGTTTCCTAACGCTTTAATATCATCGAAACGAGGTTTTGCGTTTCTCTGTTTCTACGGCCAGCATTTAATTTTTGGACACGTTCCTAACAGTAAGTATTTGTAGCTGATTCAGTTCTCCAAGTTGTTAACAGTTTCGATTGAGTCATGATTCAGATGTCTATTACACTTTATTTTACACACGACAGATCTTGGCAGTAAAAGTGTTATTCATTCGAACCACTACTACATATAAACTGAACTGCACGACGAGAAAATTCGATAATTGTTGTAATGTTTCATCAACGGAATATTTTTTCTTTCTGCATAGTTCAACGGACATATTGATTTAGAAGGTACTTCTTAAGAAAAACAATCTACTGCTACTATTGTCAATTATAGCATATTCAATTTTTATTCTTGATTTCTGCAGTTCATTTTACACAATTTATTTATTTATTTTGATACATACATCTCTGCTGCGTGAAGTATGTAGCACAGCTGATTCAGAAGATTATTCTATCCTATTAATTGTTCCATATATTTGCCGATCTGGTTTTCTAGAAAGTAAACAATAGCTGAGGTGTTTATACGTCAATAATTGTACAAACCTACACATACTCACAACACAAAATTTAATACATACCGCCAACAAGGTACATTATAAACAGCAGGGAGTGGCGTTTAGTAAACCTAGCTATCCGGTATATCAAAACATAACTAACGACAGAAGCTGTATTAATATCAAAATCCAATTTGTCACACCCCAATACACTTTCTGGCATATTGAATGCTCACCACACTCTTCAATGTAAATGTAATTAAATTTATTTAAAATTTAAGCAGTTAAGCAAATCCATTAATAAATCCGACTTCCACCATTTTAATTGCATATTTCATTTCCTTATTCGAAATTCTCCTTACTGCAAAGAATCCTACAAAATTCACTTCTCTTTCAGCATATAATAATTTTCACATATTTGTCCCATTTTTTAATATTCGTCAGCATTCTCTGTAACACTATTTATATTTTTAATGATATTTGTATGCAAGTTATATGTGTGTGTGCGCACGCGTGTGCATGTGTGTGTGAGTTTGTGTTTGCTTGAGTTCGTATGTGTGTATGTGCTTGTGTTTGGATGTGTAATAATACGTTTAGTAAATGTAGTGCACGTCTGCTACGAGATGTAGATCGTGTGTGTATATCATCCGCAACAGGAGGGCGGTGAGCTGGCAGAATCGTCAGCACGCCGGGCGAAATGCGTAGCCGTATTTCATCTGCCGTTATGTTCTGGGTTCAAATTCCGCCGAGGTCGATTTTGCCTTTCATCCTTTCAGGGTCGATAAATTAAGTACCAGTTACGCACTGGGGTCGATGTAATCGACTTAATCCGTTTGTCTGTCCTTGTTCGTTCCCTCTGCGTTTAGCCCTTTGTGGGTAGTAAAGAAATATATCATTCGCTACAGGCACCAGAACTGCAAGATCACGTTATTTCCACGTGACCCGACTTTTCAATGGCAGGCGTCCGGTAGACTCACACCAGTCAATTCTATGGAATTTCAGTCACTATTCAGGTAATGAAGTCGCGAATAGCTATCGGGTATATAAAAAAATAACTAACGACAGAAGCTATATTAATACCAAAACGCAATCTGTCACACCCCAATGCACTTTCGGGCATATTGAATGCTCACCACACCCTTCAATGTAAATGTAATTAAGTTTATTTAAAATTTAAGCTGTTAAGCAAATCCATTAATAAATCCGATTTCCACCATTTTAATTGCATATTTAATTTCCTTTTCGAAATTCTCCTTACTGCAAAGAATCCTACAAAATTCACTTCTCTTTCAGCAGATAATAATTTTCACATATTTGTCCCATTTTTTTCTGTTCGTCAGCATTCTCTGTAACAATTTTTATATTTTTATTGACATTTGTATCCAAGTTATATGTGTGTGTATGTGTGCGTGTGCATGTGCGAATGTGTGTGTGAGTTTGGGTTTGTGTGTGTATGTGCTTGTGTTTAGACGTGTACTAATTCTATTTAACTTTAAAAAAAAAATCGAGTACAAAATTTCTGCTTCACCAATATCTTGTATTCAATGTTCAATTTTTCACACCAATTTACATATAAGTGATTTGTGTTCTTCTGGCGAATTCAGTAATGTTTGTGTAAATATGAATTTATTATGATTTCTAATTTAGGCACAAGGCCAGCAGTTTTGAGTGACGATGTTACTCGAGTAAATCGATTCTAGTATTTGATCGTTACTAAATTTAACCGAAGTGGCTTTCGACAGGATTTCAACTGAGAGTACATAAGGACCACAGAAATACCGCAGGGCATTACTTTTTGACTCTCTTATGATTATTTTAATCCATCCCTCTATGTGGTTGAAGTTTGAGCCATATTTTGTTTAAAAATTTTTCGAAATAATGAAGTTGTGTTAGCCTGAAAGAAATGTTACTTAATGAAATATAAAAAAAAACCCACAAGAAACTAAACCGTAAATTGCAAGCTGCTGTTAATTACAAACTACAAAATATGCAAGTTGCTACTTTTTTTATTATGTAAGTTGTTCTGAAAATATTTGTATTAATATTGACTGCTGATGCATCAGCTTCCAAAGTGTGTACTTATAGCAGAAAATTGGATATATTTTTTGAAATATATTAACTGAATAAATATGATTGTATTCTCCTGTAAACATATACAAACAATTAATATACACAACGAGATGTTAAATCGTTGAACAATAATTCAAAACGTATTTGGTCATAAAAGTTAATACTTAAATTTCAATCGGCGGTGTAGGGCAGCTGAAAGTTTTGTATATAAAAAATGCTTCAAACACAATGAACATTAATGATTTATGTATTTAGTTGTCTTAACCATGCAGAATTAAGTGTATTATTAAGATAGATACCTCTAAATGCAAAATCTTTAACCATTTTTACAACATTTTGTTTTCTATATTTCTTGCTACTACACAAAGCAAAACCTTTCGTCGACTGAAAACAATATTCCGTTATCATTTGTTATCACATGCTCAAGAGACTGTTACATACAATAAGACAAACGATATCCCTCAAATATCTTCAGCTCAGATGTATAAATTATGAAATACGACTAAATGATTTTGACTTTAGTCAGCCGCACTAAATTTTCAAATGAAATTGATGATTTTGTGTAGCAATAGGTATCATATACAAACACGAATATTTTAAATAAGATTTGAATTTTTTATGTTGGACAGTATAAAGTTTTAGAAATCTAGAAATAAGAAAATAAGGCATCTTTGTATCATTCAGACATTCATTTCGCAACCAGGAAATATCTACGCTTGTGTCTTCAAGCACATACTTAGAATACCAAGAATATAATGATGTGTGGCAGGTGGAAACTGCGTGAAGTTCCACCACCAAAATAAATTGGCAAACAAATTAAACAAGGAAAACAAATCAAACTGCCGGTGCTTTGCAACCATTTATTGAAATTTCTTTGCTGTTCTCACCATAGATTAAACGCAGCGAGACAGTAATTAGCACATTTGATAGCTGTGATCAACGACGTTATCGGATCATTAGTAATATATTTAACATAAAAGGTGTTTGTCTGTATGTGCTGTTACGCATTTCAAGTGATACACATTAACCGTGTATAGCGTTTTCCAGACCGGAGTATATGTTTATGCGCATGTCCAAAGATAAAGATTGCCATCAATACTATCTGAAATTTCTACTTTGCGGATCAGTCTTAAGATCTATTCATGCAATTTGATTATCTTTTGTGATATAAGACATCTACAAATATTTATTGCATACTGTTTACTCTCCGTTTCTTTATTACTAATCATATTTTGTTTTTATCGTTCCTCCGTAGAAAGAATTGCTTTTATTAAAGCTTATGTTTAGTTGTGTGTTATTTTTTCAGTTGATATATCTTATTAATTCATCATTGCTTTTTTAATATTAAATGAATGTTCTGTTAATAACTGTTTTGTAGTATTTCCTCTTCTCGGTCTCTGCTTTAAATTTTTATAGTTTAGACTGATGTATCTCCTCTATATGTTCGTTCAATATACTAGAAATACCAGCCAAATCATCCTCTCACACTTTTTGAAGTACTTAAGGTCCTCGAATGAATGTTTAACTACAAGGAGTGAGGTTTTTTTCTTGCTATACGTATCTAATACTAACGTAATTTTTCGACATACATAAGTTGATATGATATGTATTTCATCCACGAAACCCTAGGTTGCTATTTTTCACAAGAGCTTTTTGTGGTTTCTTTACATTACATGTATATATATATATATATATATATATATATATAATGCGCTTTTTATACTTCTTTTATTTTTCAAAATTAAGATAAGCAAAGTTCGTTTTAAATCTAAAATATACTCTCCTTCATTTTCTAGAATTCTCTTCCATCTATGTGGTAGACTTGCAAGGCCCCTCTACCAAAATTCACTTGTCCACGACAAAAAATACTCTTCCAGTACTCTTCTGACTTCGTCTACAGGATTCATATATCTTCCGTCCAAATAATTTTACAAACTGCGAAATAAATGATAATCACGTGGGGCAATGTCCAACGAACATGGTGGGTGTCATTTCCCATTCAAAATGCTCCAGCCTTTGGAATGTCATCCTCGCTATATGTGGCCTGGCTTACGCTTCTGGTCCGATCCCCATATACAACATTAATATTCTTCGCATTTTCCTTTGCGCTGTTGCCTTTATTGAACTCAAAGCAAAATATACCGAATATGCTCTTTTGCCACTTCCATTTTTAGCTTTGAAAAAGTAACTGTTAAACTCGAACTGTACCTTTCAAAACTTGCACTAAGAATAAGTACAAGGTAAAATTACTACCTGCTTTTGTTGCAGGTAGTCTATTCAATTGAAAAAAAAAACGCATTATTATGGGAAGACTCAATACTAGTTCAGAATTATTTCCATTCTGACTAAAAGTTAAAAAGGTACCTAAAATGAGTCCTCCATGATATAATTGATCATATATAAATAAATAACCAAAAGTAGCTAGCTGGCAGAATCGTCAATGTACCGGGGAAAATGCTTAGCAGCATTTCGTACGTCTTTAGGTTCTGAGTTCAAATTCCTCCGATTTCGATTTTGCCTTCCATACTTCGGGGTCGATGAAATAAGTAGCAGTCAAATGCTGGGGTCGATATAATCGATTTCTCCCCTACCCCAAAATTTCAGACCTTTTTCTTTGAGTAGAAATGATATAAATTTATAAACATCATGCATAAGCTAACATGTAAGATGCAATCATGTGATTTGATGATCTTTTTCTTACAGAACATTTTTCATTATACAAAATTTTAAATATCATTAACCTAAAAGATATACCTAAATTTGATAATAAATTTCAATATCGTAACGTTCTCTTTTGTTTAATGATTTCTTTCTTTTTCGGGTCATTCTTAACATGTTCATTTTAACATGGGATAGTGAGAAGTATACAAAATGTACAACTTTGAAAAAATATTCGACTGAAGAAAAATGTCTCAACGAACGTAAGTCGCCTGAGGTACACAATTAAAAGTTGAATTTCTTGTCTTGGAAATGACACAAGCGATATAGCTATTTGAATCAATCTCACCACATGATCAGAAAATGTATTTAAGCAACATACTTCAAATATGTATAAGCTGAATGACAGCGAAAACCGGTCAATGAAATATGCTAATTTTTTACTGCAAAACATTTTTTGGGCTGCAGCATGCAATGAAATTTATTCACGAAAACTTTTCTGCACGAAAAATTTCATACATTTCTCTAAGTAAAGTTTTCAATAGTATATGATTCTCTTAATTTTTTTGTGTATTAGTTATACTCACCTTGTGAAAACACAGTAAAATATTTACTGTAAAACTGTTATATGAAAACATTTGTTATTGGAAAACTTTTTTGTTTTATTATTTGCACATATATAAACATATAATAGAAATATTTAATTCCTGTGTTAAAAAATAAAATTCAACGCGTTTTCAAAGCTTTCGTCTTATTTTTCACACACACATACGCGCCTATATATATCTATAAGCACACACACATAGATATAGATATATGTATAAACATACACATATATACATAATGTCGCATACACTCGAACGTATTAAATATGAATTATATGAAAATATTTTTGAAAGTGCTGCTTACTGTTTGTTTGACAGAGCATTATACATATCCGCAAACTATGCGTAGACTGTTTTACTAGGAATAATTTTATTCATATCAAACTGTGAGCGGCATATCTGATTTCTATTACTGACGAACCAGAACGACGCAGAAACAACTGCGCTCTACGACCCAATGCAGTCTCTTACAGCTCCCTCTGCCCAAGCATTTCGATTTAGTAGTGCTCCGGCTCTGTAATTTACTTACGGTGAGCCGCCGCACAGCGCTACCAGTCGCCGTATGGCAACTGGAAAAGCATAAGAGAGTCGGTCTGTTTAATCACTCGTAGCGCCACCTGCCTGGTGTCCGTTACCGAAGAAGAGATAACTACTCCAAAATGCTTGCATCTCACAATTTGGGTAGATGGTGGTGCGAGTTGATCTAGGTGTGTACACACCGGTTGTCAACGAACGGGATATATTTTCCGTAACAAAACGCAGTGAGGAGGATATTCACTGGTTCGAACATGCATCAAGGATATTCGGACTGATAATAATGTTACAATTATACTTATCACTGCCTGGCTTTCCCCTTCTGTAATGTAATTCTAACAGCGACGGAAAGAAAATTTAATATTTATAAAGACTTGCACAGCAGGAGTGGGTTTGTGCCTATATTTGATTAAACAAGCGTTTTAAAGTTTATTTACCTCGCTCTGAGATATGTAGGCATATATTCCTATACACACATATGTGTGTGTGTATGTGAGGGGCACCACTGTTTATATGCGATGAGTGAGAGAGATAGATATACTTATAAAAATATACACACACACGCACACACACACATACACACACATATATATATATACACGCTCACACGCACACATAAATATTATATATATATATATATATTATATATATATATATATATATATATATATATATATATATATACAGATAAAGGGTGAAATATAATTAATTTAATAAAATCAACAAATTTCACCGAGTAGTATTTCGGTATGGAAAAGGACCATATTCGGTAAAAGTTTACATAATTATAACAAAGAGGGTCTCTGCAACGAGTTGCTAGACCACAAACTTTCGGTATGTGGTCTAGCAACTTGTTGCAAAGACCCTCTTTGTTATATATATATATATATATTATATATATATACACCAACCTATACATACACACGTCCAGACCTCTCATACGCACTTATACTCTCTCATACACACACACACACACTTATACATACTAATACGTACTAATACATACCAATACATACTAATACATACACCAACCCTATACATACGCACGTCCAGACCTCTCATACGCACAAATACTCTCTCATACACACACACACACACACACACACACACACCCTTATACATACTAATACATACTAATACATACACCAACCCTATACATACACACGTCCAGACCTCTCATACGCACTAATAGCTGGTCATTCAACCCTATTATCAACCCTATTATCTCCCCTTATTTCGCTCTCGCGTCTCATGTTTGATCTTTGACCTCTGGCCGAAATCAGATCGCCATGTTGATTCGTTAGTTACTGCACGCATTTTTTTCTCTCCTTCTTTCTGTGTTTTTTTTCTCTCTGTGTATCTTTCTGTTGAAGAGCGTAGGCTCGAAACGTTAAAGACTTGTTTTATTTATATTTCCTGAGCGCCATACTAATACAATTGTTTGTTTGTTTTCCACCTGCCTTCGTCTTTTGTCTATTTTCATAAAGCTTCCCTATATATACATATATATATACATATATATATACATATATATATATATATATTATACATACTAAAAGACATACATACATACATACATACATACATACATACATACATACATACATATGTAACACAGTGCCTAAATACCAATCTTGAGAAATTAGGCTTCTCAAACTCGGAAAGGAGAAAGCTGATCCAAAGACTATAGATCTAATCCATCACTCATGTTACTATATGCGTGAGAAGACAGAGAAGAAAAAACAAAGTAATCTGCACATATGCATACATACATAAAAAAAAAACTCTGTTAATGTTGAAATTCCAATGAAGGAGCCTTAGATCTGGGATAGAACCCGGCTCTTTCTCCATTGGCAAGAAATCTTGAAGTATAGCAGAATAATGACGTGCACACACATACACACGCACACACATACACACGCACACACATACACACACACATACTGATGTTCTATTATTATTTTGCTACTTACAATCAATGGACTGCAGTCAGGTTGAAGGCTTGCCTTCAAGTGTTTCAATCGATCACATCAACCCCAATATTGATTTTTAGTCGAGTATTTTTTTCCTCGCCGACCTTATGCATTTGACAAAATGCCATTTTTTTTTACGAACTACCTTACTGCATTTATGTGCCGAACACACGCAATAAGGTACACTGGTACATAGGCACACAAGCAAGTACATACGCGTACAGACACACGCATACACACTCACATAAACACAAACTCATAAAACTGGACAATACATACACCTCTCTCTCTCTATATATATATATGTGTGTGTGTGTGTGTGTGTGTGTGTGTGTGTGTGTGTGTGTGTGTGTATCAGTTGAATAAAGTTAAAACAGTCTGGTTTTAACGTTTTTTTATTATGGTATTTTAACAAAATTAACGCTTTCATACATAACGTACTCATTAGATTTCAAATGAGTTTACGTGACAGTTGAGTTCTTGACAACTTTAATACCTCTTAGAACGCTGAAATCAGCTGAATTTTTAGAATACCTTTTTCATCAATCCGCACGCTCTTAAGCATCACGCTTTTCCAGGCGTACCGATTTTCTGTAACTTGTTTATATTAATTGATCCACATCATTAACTGGTTATAATATATTATTGCTGTAATTTCCATTCAGAACAGGTTTGAACATTTTAATAAATCGTTTTTCTTTTATCTTTCAACCTTACTTGTGTCATGTAGCTTGTGTAAAGTAAAAGTTAGAAACATTTTCTGACCACATGTATCTTTATGTTCACTCAATGGAATTTGGCGAATATTGGTGTTCCGGATTTATTGCCTGTGGACTTATGAGCGGAAAAAAAGACTGTTCTGGAATAAATGGAGAGAATCCCTTTGTTATCGCACACGTGCACAAATACCAGCACAAGGAATACTGGTGGAACATTCCCATCAAAACATCTGCCAAGTCTAAGCATACCCGGCCGGATATTGTTGTTTGAGTCAGACAAGAGAAAGTATGTACCGTTGTAGAGGCCAGCTGTCCTGCTGATGTGAATGTCCCTTTTGAAAATCAAAGAGAAAGAAGATAACTATGGATAATTTTTTCGAAACCCCCAGCTTCTATAATCTACAAATTTACATCTATACCAATAAGAATTAAAGCACTTAGTTTTGTAAGTAAATACCAATCAGTCTGGATAAGCTTAGATTTTCGGTAAGAAAAATCAACCAGCTGATTCGTACATTACAAATACAATCTGTGAATAGAGCAAGACTTTTCTCAGATTGAAATGTTTTGTATTTCTGTTAGAAACCAGCTCCTACTTCAGAGGAAGAATGTCAACGATTATATACAGAAGAGATATACATACATAGATTCATACCTATATACATACACAAATACACACACACACTCACAGATACACACACACAGACACACAAACATACATACATACATACATACATACATACATACATACATACATACATACATACATACGTTTATGGCTGCCCCTTCGTTATCGAGTATGGCCATTGCACGAAGCTTAACTGTTATTGGTGCTGTTAACGAACGTGACTTTTTTGCCCAGCTAAAGATCTACAATGTCTTGTTCAGAATTGGCAACTAAAACCTTTACCGGCCAAGGCCGGCTGTAGTTGTAACTGGGCTTCATGTACCTTTACATGTCGTTTAAGTCCTCCTGCCGAATTACCCTCCCTTCCACATGCCCGACAGATATGATTAGTATGGTGTGTTACATACATACATATATACATGTATGTTTGCATCGACAAGTGTGTCAATTTTCGTCCACCATTTTCTATTCCCCAGATAGCTTTCGGCTTGAGACCGTCGTAGGAGACATCAACCAAATGTGCCGGTGAGTGGAATCCGAACCTGTGACAGGTTTTTCTTCACAACAAGGGCCATTAGGTTATAATCAGTAATGGATACATTTCTCTCGTGTTTATTTGTGGTGTTGGTTTACATGAAACCGATGGTTTATTTTTATTTATCCCAATCTACACGGACCTCGTAAACATTAGGCATTTTTATGCAGCGATTTTTCTTTTATTACCTGGAAATTCCAGATTAAAGATTCGCTTAATTTGAACAATGAGACTCACAAAGTTAACACGGGAAAAAGGGAAAATATTTTAATTAAATTCAGCCTTGTTAAATATTTATTTAGTATCATGAGATCAAATGATGATTGAAAAATTTTATCGTAACCAATAAATTTAATCATTTGAAAGATTAATATCATAATAAACTTCCTGCTATTTAAATTTCTTTGTATTATTGCATCATGTTTGATCTCACAACCCTTTAAGAATCATTTACACTCAAGCAGGTGTGTTTGTCGCATAAATGTACCTTCGTGAAGCAGTTTATAATTACAATACAGTAATATATTCATGAACAGAATTAGCAGTACAATCATAAAATTGAGGGAGAAAAAGTCATGGATCCCTGCAGCAATGAAAAACAAATGGGAAGTTGGTCGTTACTGAACTTAATGCAGTGAACCAAGAAATTTTAATTAATTAAAATGTCACCCTTAATAATGAGATAAAAATTAACATCACAATACATAATTCTGGTCCAGAAAGTGCATGGAAGCCAAACACGCAATCTAAATTCGCTAGAATTTAATATGGAAACTAGAACAGTAGTTTGGTGATAATTCTGTATATGGTATTCTTTTCGTTATCCGAACTTGAGAAGGCATAGATTTGAAAAGAGGTAAAAATTTGTTAATCGAATTATTGCCAGCTTAAATATAAAGATATTTTGCAAGCTTGATTTCAATTTTCATTTAAGATAAAGTATATAATATTTGGTAAGTGAAAAGAATCTCAAGAGAACTATTTATTGGAATATTTTCTACTCAGACAAAATCTATTCAATGAAACGTTTTTATCACGTCATTTTATCTCGGACATTAAGGAGGTTATATCAGATAGAACGATAAAAACTAGTAATTCATAACAACCACAACAATAAAAAAGTAGGAATTCTAAAGGAAAATGCAACTATATTTGGCTATAAAGAAATAATTCAAGGAAAGATTTTACATTTTTATTGATGCGTGTTTTCCTGCATAGACATAAGTATGCTTCTCACACGAAAAGATGAACGCAAAGAGAAATCGATCGTCTGCTGTGTTCTTTTGTTGTTTATGTCAAAGTTGTCATGAAGGGTCTGGATTAATCTCCGGATTATATTTTTTTTCAACATTTAAGGCCTTCCTAAACTGCTTGGATATTTATGTTTTCACCCTCACTTTTTCTTACGCTGTTTTCCACATATACTAGACTTACACATACATACACATACATGCCTGCATACATATATTATACACACACATACACACTCACACAGACATATACATCTCGCCGTGTATATATATATATATATATATATATATATATATATTTACATGTATGCATACATACCTATATATATATATTATATATATATATATATATATATATATACATGTATATGTATATATATATATATATATATATATATATATATATATTATATATATCTTTATATATATAAAACTGAGAATGTGTGTCTGTCTGTCAGTTTGTCTGTGTGTTTCCCTAAAACTGAGAACTACACAACCAATTTCATTCAAATTTTACACATGCCTTACTTAGGGTCCGGGGAGTGTCATCGGCAAAATTATATATATATATATATATAATTTTCAGTATTTCAGTATTACGTGTTAAAAGTGAAACAAAAACGTTTCTCTATTTTATGTCAGATACTTTCACTTTAACAATAAAAATAATAATAACAATTGAATTATATGTAGTAAGTAATAATTAAAATCAAACTAAAGTAACATGACGAAAGTAAAAATAGCAATTGGTATAAAATTGCATCAATGATTTGAACTTGAATAAGTGGTTTCACATGAATGGGAATAAATTAAAAATAAGATTAGCGTGCAGAAATGGAATAGTCCAGATGGATAATAAAAAATTAAATTAAAGAAAAGACTATTGTCTATAAAGTATACAATGTAGAGAAAAAAGGTCGCGTTTTCTTTGCGCTCTGTAAAATTCGGTTAAAAAAGAAAAAAGAACAAAAAGTGAATTGTGGTTGCGGAATTGGAACGTCGGTTGGTGCGGTTTCGCGTCGCACTGGTTCTGTGCGCCGCACGTTTTCTGTTCGGGAGGCCGTTTTTCGGTCTGAGGCGACTATGAGCCGCCTCTACCAAACGGATGAGATGGAAGGGAGAAATTTCTCTGAAAATTCGTCGACATCGGAGGAAGAGTTGGCGGTGAAAAAAATGGAAAGCACCTACGCAGGTATAACGAAGAAGTCAACAGAAAAAGAGATAGACCTGGCTAAGTTGACGGACTTCCAGGAGTTCATGAAGGAGGAGGAGAACGGAGAGGTTGAGCTGTTGCCTCTAGCAGGGCGCGGAGACTGGTTCCATCGTAGAACCATTAAATATAAAGTATTTATGAATGGAGGTAGAAAAATGGAAGTGATTAACATGGAAGCAATTGAAGAGGCTTTCAAACAGACAGGAGAAGAAATTGTGTACATGACAAAAGGATTAGAATATGGAACCATAACGGTACAATTTAAAAGTGAGAAAGCAGCCAGGAATATAGCAGCCAAGGTGGTGAGTACAGAAAAGTTTTACTTATTCCCCTCGTATTTGAATAGAAGGACCACCAGAATTAGGGTGGAAGGAATACCGCCACACCTAGAGGGCGAATTAATAACGGCTGCGGTTATCAAAGGAATGAAGATAAAGTGGACATCCTCCACGCCATTATGAAATATGAAGGCGTGAGAGGTGCCACACTAGTAATGAACATACAGACGGAGACGGAAGTTATAGAAAAGCTTACAGACAGTATAAAAACTGGAAATATTATTATGAGAGTGTGGGTGGAGGATAGGGCGCCCAGGTGCTACAAGTGTGGCCTGAGGGGTCACATAAGAGCCTACTGCCCTCCCCCACCAAAGGAAAAAGAAAAGGAAATCGTCGCGGAAGCCCCAAAAGAGGAAGAAACCAAAGAGAACCAAAGGGAAAAAGAAACGACAGAAGAAGAGGAGATGCAACAAGAGTGGGAAGAAGGAAGAAAAAAGAGAAAAAGAAAGAAAAAGAAAAACTGTGCGAAGCCCCAACCCACCCCAACACCACCCGCACCCTCTGAATCCCACCCTTCCCCTGCAGACAGTGAACCCACCCGCTCCCCTCCAACAAGAAAACAAAAGAAAAATATTAATACAGACAGACAAGAGTTTGAAAACGAACCCAGGCCGAACATTTATATTGTGACTGAACAGAAAGAGGTTGAAAGGGTAATGGAGGAATATGAATGGTATGAAATGGATGGGACCAGATATGCAGTGCTGGAAAAGAAGAATATAGATGAGTTTGTGTTGAGGTGTGAAAGAGAGAATTGGGAGGTGAAAGATACAAGAATGAGCGATGAATTCGTGGAATATATGGAGGACAGTTTCGGAGTAAGAATGGATATGGATGGTCTTCGTATTGGGAATGAACATTCAGGTGACAGTGAAAACAAAAGGACAGGTAAGTGATGCTGGCGGAGGGGGCCGTTAGCATCGCTTTCATATTATCATTTTTTCATTTTCATTTGCTCATAAATTTAATCATATTGTTCTATGTCCCCCATGTTTTGTTATGTCCGGCATTCTTCGTAGCCCCTGGTGGGTAATAAAGAAATAACATGGAGGAAAGCACCTTCGAAAAGTGTCTTGGTGCGACTATGAAAGGTATCTAATCAGAGGCGGTAAATTCCCCACAATAGAAGCAAGGTTCGAGTCAACGGAGCGGGCAAGGGAGGACTCGACTCGAACTTGCAAAGTGGAAATATTTTATTTTCACCTTTATATCTGGGACGTAGGACGTCCCGGAAAAAAACTTAAAATGCGCCCCCCCCCCCGAAGTAGAGGTAGGCTGGATTGTAGCCACACTTCTATACAAGAGGGAGGACAAGATACAATTGATCGAAATTACAAGAGACGGGCTAGCAATTCCAGTCTGTTATATATTTTGAGTACTGTTATCACTAGCGATATCAAGATATAACTTTGTATTTTGTATTTTATGTGTAGATGTATATATATAGATGTACATGTAATATGTACACATATATATAGACATATATATATAGACATATACACTATGACCAGGCAACGACGGGACTTTAATGTTAGTATATATATATATATATACACATATATACAAATATTTATATTCATACATATCTGTACATATATGATTGTGTGTTTATGTAAGTTGTATGCTTGTATGTATGTTTGCGTGTATGGTGAGAAAGGGCAGATTGTTTCAGTGTCAGAAAGACAATCTTGCGATATTTGTTCCGACTCTCTGTGCCCGTGCTCCATATAGCACTAATGTCACATCTCAGCCGTTTGGTGTCTACAAATAAACAAATAAAGTAGTACTTAACGACGGGAGAACTGACAAAATTATTAGAATGTCGCATGCAATGCTGTTTGGTATAAATCGCGACTCCTTTCATTCTGACGACATTAACTGCAGTAGCATTGCTGACACACAATACGGCCTATAAAACACTCCATTCTCTTAGACAACACTGGCTTTTATTCACGGACAACTGATATCCTTCCTTAGAACAAACTTGATCAGGACTGAATATAGGAGTGGCACTTTCATGCGTAGATTTATAGTCTCACAAGGCACTATATATATATATATATTATATATATATATATATATTTATATATATATATTTATGTATGTATGTATATATGAGAACAATGAAAACGAAGGGGACAGTTACGGTAGAAGGGAAACAAGAAATGAAAGTAATGTAGGAAGAAGGATGAAACTAGCGGTTAACCGTATAGAATTCCATTATATTCAACTAAAACTTTGAAACTTATTTACACTTTAAAGTGATGGTATGTTGTCAACTTAAGGTGACAGTCCCATAAAAGGGAAGACTGCTACTTTTATTTAGCCCTAGGAAACACCATTTCCTGTTGGTCTTGACACATTTCCTGTGTCACTATGTTTTCAAAATGAAGACAAGCAACTCTACCTAGCAAAACCAGCATCCAGAGACTAGTTTCAGAGTCATTGCTCATCATCAGTCTGGTGAAGCATGAATTCCTGGTTTTGCTGGTTTTGCTGGGTGGAGGTGCTTGTCTCCATTTTAAAAACATAAGGACAAAGGAAATGTGTCAACTCCAACAGGAAACGGTGTTTCCTAGGGCTAAATAACAGTAGTATTCTTCCCTTTCATGGGACTGTCACATTAAGTTGACAACATGCTATCACTTTACCGTGCTGCTACTGCATAAATTTCTCTGAGAGATTTAGAAATATATTTCTATTTACACTTGTTGCGATGCGTCATGTTATTTTTTGAATTTAATCTCTTTCGGTTGTATATCACTGATTTAGTCTACTTCTTCAAATAATAATAGTTTCTTTTCCCTAATTTTCGCCAGCATTTTCAGGATTAAAGATTACAATCGCATATATGTTATGATGTTATGGTATGTAACATTTCTGATAAAAATTACATCCTTTTTTAAAATTAACACATCCATCTTGCACAATTTTGGTGTTCGTCTGAATTGAAGCACCTAAACCCAAAATATTTAATTTGAATATACTGAATACGGTTTCCTCTTAGTATGTATTCTATGCCTACATTATCTTCTCTTCTGGTAGCTATTCATTAGCGATTTGATAAACATGAAAATAGTTTGTTTCCAACAGAAGACATGAAATGTGTATCGTTGGTCGATAAGCCATTTTAATATTAAGATATTTTACATGAATAACTTGTATTCATTCACACAATATGTGCTTGTTATATCCAACCCATTGAAGGCCTTTAAAATAC
Source organism: Octopus sinensis (assembly GCF_006345805.1). Lineage (NCBI taxonomy): Eukaryota > Metazoa > Mollusca > Cephalopoda > Octopoda > Octopodidae > Octopus > Octopus sinensis. The sequence goes on from NC_042998.1 coordinate 32,154,345, forward strand.
AGATTAAATGCATTCACTATAGATTCTAATAAAAATGCAGTTATATCATTTGTTATTCTATCTGATAAATTAAATAGCAGTGGAGGTGTTTTTAGGTTCCAGAATGACCGCAATTGAACAGATGCATTCTGATTGCCAACATCCCATTCTTGTATAGCATACGCTACATTTTCTAATATAACTTGTATATAACTTGTAGATATATATATATATATATATATATATATATATATATATATATATATATAAAGTTAATCCAAACAAGAAAGCACAAAAAAACACAACGCGAGGACGTGGAACAAATATAGTATTATTGGACGCTCAGGAAAGAAGGAAAGAAGGAGGGTATAACGTTTCGAGCGGAGCTCTTCGTCGGAAACATAGGAGAAGGAAAGATCCAGAGAAGGGAAGACAGACGAAAAAAAATCGCCAACGGTACACACGAGGTCACATTTTGAAAGACCGGAAGGAAAAGGGCGAAGAAAGATGTTTTCAAAGACAGGAGAGTAACATACATACATACATACATACATACATACATATGTTTGAGTGTGTGTATATATATACATGTATATATCAATGCCATGACATAAATAGATATTAAACTATAGAGTTTATCTAACAATATAACTTTTGAGCATTCCAGTTCATGTCTGTGATAAGCAGATGCATGAATTTACACATCAAAACAGAATAGTTGTAAATATGCACATTTTCATCTATTCTATGAAGTGGAACCAATTTTGATAATGATATTTCTCACGATGGTCATATAAAACATACTTGTAGGTACTTGTCAGGCAGACGATCAAAGGCAGTTTTAAAACAAGTAGAAATGTAAAAGTTCACTATTTATTTTAAAAAATACAACTGTAGTTTACACAGCGAAAAATGTCAGACATGACAAACTATATTGCCTGTTCTTTGAAAAAGGAAACCAAAAACTACGATAATGTCGATGATTATGTAATATCTACGTGATGTAACTTATTTAAGTTCTCGTTACTTTCGTCAACGCATTGTATTTACCACAAACAATATGGCTGATGACACTGTCGTACACGACAGTAACAACGACAGCGAGGAAGATAACGATGATATTGATGCCGTATTCATAAAGTGAAGCTATAGTGCTGCCTGTCATTCAGTTTAATTTGTAACATAATATAGAAAAAGGAATTCTTTTAGCTTTACATAATGGGTGGTCAGAGTTGGAGAGTTTCTAAGAAATGTTTCCGGTTTTAAAAGTAGGTTTCGGTTTTAAAAACAAGCAGAGCTTTCCACATTTTCTATTTTAATTCTTTCCATAAGCACGAACATTCGAAGTGAATGAAGCTGATAATCTTCCTGTTGGTTTGTATCTAGTAATAGGAATATATATATACAGAAATGATGGAAATTTATCATTATAATGAAGAAGTCTAAAGATGATAAAGATCAGCAACGCCAACACATTATTTTGAAGATGAGAAATAGTAAGGAATAACAAATGGTAATTATTTTTATTTCTTCGAAGAATTACCAAATTGCCATAGATACTGCAAGTGAAATAAGCAGTTAGCAATATGCTGCCTGCAAGACTAAAATTATCTGCTGAAATAGATAAAATATAGTTTGTCAATCATTTATACTTATATAAATCATTCTGAAGACATTAGGAGTGTCGTCATACGTCGTATTTACAAAATACTAAATTCATCGATAAACGGAATGAACAATTCCGAATTGTCACAGTTCGTTCATGATTAAGCAGATATAACAGAAGTAACTTCAAAATGACTGTTCTGTTTTCATTTTCATCTACCAGGCATTTAATACTATATTCTCCAAAGTAATCTTCGATATTCTGAAGACAAAAGAATATGATTCAAGGGGAGTTTCATTATTATTTCAAGAGGTTGACCTTTTTGTACGTCAGTCAGTTGTTTGTGGCCCTTACACAAAATAACATAACTCTGTTATGTTTTACCTCAGAAATTCTAAACATAATTAAAATTATTCGTATTACTGATCGCATTTTATGAACAATTTTTCTTTTAGTTTCAAATAATACTCATAGTAAGAGTAAGAATAGTTATATATATATATATATATAACGGCTTGTATCTAAATATACTTTTCAGAAGAGCCCTCCTCTGATTTTGCTATACAGTAAAAGAACAATGTTCCTCTCTTTTTCCCCTCTTAGTGATACAAAAATAATAATACTTTACAGGTTTTATGGTAATTCAATGCCTGATTAGATTTTAAAATATCAGTTTTGAAACAGAATAATGACAAACTTTTCTGGCATAATAAATATTTTTACCATGGTGATGAGCTGGCAGAAACGTTAGCACACCGGGCGAAACGCTTAGCGGCATTTCGTCTCTCTTTACGTTCTGACGGTAGTAGAACAAATCGACGCCAGGGCTTATTCTCTATAAGATTAGTAGTTATTCTATAGAATCCTTTTGCCGAACCGCTAAGTTTCGGGGAGGTAAACACACCAACATCTGTTAGCTAGATAGATCGATAGAGAGAGAGAGACAGAGAGAAGACACACACACGCACACAGATAGACACACAGACAGACTTATATATACAATGGGTTTCTCTCAGTCTCCGTCTACAAAACTCATTTAAAAGGGGTTACTCGGCCCAAGGCTATAATAGGAAACATTTAGCCAAGGTGTCACGCAGTAGGATTGAACCTGAACCTTGTGGTTGAGAAGCAAATTTCTTACCACGCAGCCACTTCAAATAGATTGGAAAAAATATATTTAATTTCCGGGAGACGAGTAGCAACTTCAGATTCGAATGTCATTAGAAATTATTTTTCATCTTTTTCAGGTCTCTCCGAAATTCATCATCCATCATCTATAGAGATACAGAGCAAGCGTACAGAAAATGTAAATTTAGACAAATATTTTATCATAATATATTATAATTGAGAAAGGGTTTTTCGTCTTGGTCTAGGTGAGGAAACTATCTTTCTCATCACGTTCTGGACGTCTTGTTCAATTATGCAGTACAGCCGTACATGCGCTACACTATGAACACACACTCATAAACCTCTAGACACTTGTATACTGCCACACATTCTCACGCCTGTAGACATTAGCTGTAAGAACTGCAAGGAGATACTGAGAGGGGAAGGGTGGTAGGGAAGTTTCTTTGTAGACACTCGTGTGTGTGTGTATTATACATACATACATATATATATATAAAGTAAAGATATATATATATATATATAATAAATATATATATAAGGTAAATATATATATATATATAAGCTAAATATATATATATAAGTTATACATATATATATATATATATATATATATATATATATATGAATAAATAGGGCTAAGCAACAATATATATGTGGAGCTATGTTATATATATATATAGGTACATATTACATTCACAATCATATATATACACGTATACATGTGTGTGTGTGTGTGCATACATATAAATATATTAATGTATATACACGTACGCACATAAATTACAATATTCGTATGTATGTACATATGCATGTATGAAAGTATGTTTCCATTCATTAAACGTACGTAAGCTGACAAAATTATGAGATACGAACCGAGAAAATAATTGTGGAAGCCAGAAAAAAACATCTACAAAGAGAGAAATATCGATTTAAAGAGTACTTTCAATTTGGCATAGGATGGGTAAAGTTGTTTGAATGGACCGTATGTAAGAGGTCGATTAAGAAACATGAAAATCGTAATTGACAATGGCAGATTTTGAACATGAAAGGAGAACAAAATTAACCCAGGTATTTCGAGATGTTTTGTGTGCTGTTTCCTTCAGTTTGACCTCCATGCTGAGAAAGAAGGGCCGAACAAATTCAAAATTATAGGAAAGCAATAGGGAATAAAAACACTATATCTAAATTTGTTCTCGGAAAAAATATTTTCCACAAACGTACATTTTTATACATGAGATATTTCAGTAGCAAACTCAAGTTTCCTTAAAAGTTGTGTTTTTCTCAAGAAAGAAACTGCGCCAAAGAAAACGCTCGACTTCTCTTTAAATACATCTGTATAAAACTTTTGAGAACTCTGAATTTTATTGTTTTGTTTATTTCCAGGCAGAGAGAAAACTATCATGCGATTGCGTCTATTAATGCTTGTATTGATTGATTGCGAGTCTTCTCAGGTCCTATCTCTTCGGCTTCTTGCCTCACTACTTTATGAACACTGTTTACATCTATGGTCGTGGCATATTGATTTATCCATAAATAAATGCAAGAACGAGTAATTTTTCATTTTAAAGAAAACGACAAGTCTTTCGACAAAGATAGATTCTTGGCCTTTAAATTAATGCTTTTTCTTTTTATCTTTCTTTCTTTGGCAAGAGACATCGGCTCGAAATTTTCAAAATGTATCATTATTTTTAATCTCTTCATAAGTCTTCAACTCATTATTATCTTCCTTACACGCTGATGAAGGCATATAATCATAATATCTCTTAGGTTTGTAACATTTTCATGTTAGTATCGTTGTCTCAGAATCTCGTATTCTACCGTCCCCAATATAGATACCATCGTATCCAGATTTAGTAGAAAAATATAAAATTAGCAAGAGGAATTAATAATAATAATAATAATAATAATAATAATAATAATAATAATAGCATTGTCAAACTGGTTTAAACCCATATAATGACGGTAATTATAATGGAGATGTAGGAATTAGGAACAGAACTATCAATATCTACCATGTATAATATAAACTGTGACTCCGATGTTCATACCACCGCAGGGATTACTGACGCGGTTCCTGATGATGCTGAGATGAATTTAAAAGGTACTATAGTTGAAAGAAATATAAATAATAACAGTAATAATAATTCCGATAGTAATTATAGTAGTAGTAATAATAATATCGATAATAATAACAATGATAGGAATATAAATAATATTAATAGTAGTAATGCTCCCGGTTGCAATTGTAGATTAAATCCCATTGCCCATTATTAGCTCGATGTTTAATCCGAAACGTAGTTTATAGATGTACAATTTTGACTGAGGCTGGTACCTTGGATGTTCGATAAATGTGAAAACATGTATTAATAACCAATTTTCATAATTTAGACTTAGACATAAAGCTAATAGTACGTCTTTATCTAGTAAGATCTAGGAAGTCAAAGAAAGCGAGACTGAATTTAGCCTTAAATGAGATATAATACGTAAGGCGCAGCCTTATAGAGATATAGTCGATATGGTTGTGAGCTTTGCTCTGTGGAAATTTATGACATTTTTAGTTACAGAGATAAGAACAACCTGATTAATAATAGATTGGACCTAAGGTTATCATGCATGCATAACGTCACCCGTACATTCAAGTATTTTCGAAACTAATAATATTACAATTATCATACTTGAACTTTGATGATGGGAATAAATTTTTATGTCCTATCCGTTATAACTTATCCTCTAGTATAGAATATAAAATTATAGGATAATATGTTATGTGGTAGATTGCATTACATTACATATGTTATATGCTATGTGTTGTGTTATATGGTGTACTATATGTATTATTATTTCATGTTAACCCGTGCCTAGTTAGTCTGACTTCATCCTATTTTGGCCATTACACCATTTTTTTCTTTTCAATGAATTCCTACCCTAATAGTCATATTATGTATATTTGTAGTGATTTTATGAAAGCAAGTCTCCTTTGACTAAATATTATACCCCCTAGTAACTATACAATCATACATACAATAACATCTGTAGTATTACAAATAAGAAAACCTCTTCGGTTTGAACACTTTTAACTGCTCTCACTACTTCCATACTTATCCGCTTCTTTTAGGTTACCCTTATCTTTTCCCTGCCTCTAATTTTAATCCCCTGTCTCTTTATATGTATTTCATATATATTTCTTATTATTTTATATAAATTCTTATTATTTTGTTTTCATATTTTGGCATGCTTACCTTATTAATCTCTTATCCTTTATAAATTGTTATTTTTCTTGTTCTTAATTGATATTTTTCAGTTTCTTATGTTTATGCAAAATATTTATACTATATTCTTTCATATAAGCGTATATATATTTATGTATATGTATATATAAATAGTTAATCCAAACATGAAAATATAAAGAGAAAATACAACAATGCGAGGACGTGGAACAAGTATAGTATTATTGGACGCCCAGGAAAGGAAAGAAAGAAGGAGGATTTAACGTTTCGAGCGGAGCTTTTCGTCAGAGACATAGGAAAAAGGAAAGATCCAAAGAAGAGAAGACGGAGGAAAAAAAATACATATATGCACATATATGTGTGAATGTGTGAGTGTATACATATAATAAAACCCTCTTTGTATATGTATCTGTAGGAATTATTTTTACACTCTTATACCTACTAAAATATCAGTACATATTTTCGAGTATATTTATATTTAATATTTATGTCTATGTATTATCATTATCTTATTATTCTGCTTCTGATTCATTACTCCAAATCAATAGATAGCATGTATATCTTTCCAGATATTCCATATGTAAGTGGCTTGAGCAGTCTTTATAGAAACCACTTAATTAATTAAGTAAAGAAGTACTAAACTGATTCTACATAATGGTAATCTTCCTTTAATGTTTACAATTGATACATACGCCTTTTAGCTGTTTTTGTTGTGATATCTTTTTCCTGAATTCTTAAATGTTATTTTATTTTTATACAACATAATAATATCGCTTATAAATGGCCCCTAATAATATTTCCCCTGTATCAGCATCTTAAGTTTCATAGTGTTTTACCCCTTTAACTGGTAATTCACATCATGAATTGAACTATGCCCCTACCTTGCTTCTTTCTATAGACAATTACTTCTATATAATTGACCCTTTCTAAAGTTTTGTTTCTTTTCCTTCGTGGGGAGAGGGATACCTATGGCAATATTTATGATCACTAGCCATGAGCTGTCAACTCATTTTTATTCTTTATTCTAGATATATACAGTCTTCAAGTCTCAGATTTTAGCAGATGATAAAGAGATATATAAATTGGAAATGAATTATAATGCTATGATTCCACTTCGCTCCACGCTATTATAAGAAATTGTAGTCTGTATTATTCTTAGCCACTCTTGATACAATAGCGACAACATGAATTTCTTTAATCTTCTTGCTCTGTAAAAAATTTTACGAAAAATTATATTAATGTGGCCTACATGTTGAAATTCCATATGAAATTTTTTTGAGCAGCTGAAGATAGCGCTGTATTTAAATTGATGGAATGATTGCATTGTTCAATTAAATGGAGCCTCGTTGCTTATTTTCATTATATATATATATAATGGCGGTGCCCCAGCATGGCCACAGCTCGTGAGCTGAAACTAGATGAAATAAATGAAATAAAAAATATATATATCAGGAGTATAAAATATATGTATAATACATACATACATACACATACATATATACATACATACAAATATACGTATATACATAGAGAGTGGGGGAAAGATACATAGGCAGGCAGTCAGATATATACATATCTATCTATATATATATCTATATATACATATACATATACATATATATCTATATCTATATCTATATATATATATATATATATATATATATATATATATATATATACATATATATCTATATCTATCTATCTATCTATCTATCTATATCTATCTATCTATCTATCTATCTATCTATCTATCTATCTATCTATCTATCTATCTATATATATGTATATAAAGTTAATCCAAACAAGAAAACACAAAAAAACACAAGAACGCGAGGATGTGGAACAAATATAGTATTATTGGACGCTCAGGAAAGAAGGAGGGTTTAACGTTTCGAGCGGAGCTCTTCGTCGGAAACATACGAGAAGGAAAGATCCAGAGAAGGGAAGACAGAGGAAAAAAATCGTCAACGGTACACACGAGGTCACATTTTGAAAGGTTTATATGTATATATATATATATATATATATATATATATATATATATATATATATACAGAGAGAGAGAGAGAGAAGATGGATAGATAGATATAGTTAGACAGACAGAGAGACAGAGAGACAGACAGACATATAGATAGATAGATAAGTTTCTTTATTGGCCACACAGGGCTGCACACAGATGGGACAAGTTACAAGGTAGAGCTTTTCTTTTGGGGGATGAAAAAAACAAAAACAAAAGAAACAAAAAAAGGTGGCGTAGGTTTTCGATCAAAAGGGATCGTAAAAGGGAAAAAGAAGAACAAAAAAAATTTTTAAAAAGTAGAAAAGGAAAAGGAACAAAAGAAAAGAGAAATGAAAAAAGAAGAAATAAGGGGGGAAAAAGGGGAAGAGGAAAAATAAACGATCAATAGGGATCGTGTATCACAGTGTTATGATATATGGTGTAAAGGGGAAAGCAAGTAAGGTTTATCCGTGGGAAGAAAAGCCTACGAAAAAGACCACGGTAACCTTGGTCAATATTGTTATATGTTACCACATTTGTTTGCAAGTGGGTAACCCTCTGTTTTCAATTTCTGGGTTCATAGGATTATGCTCAAGGTGGCTTCGTCATTCATACGTGCCATCCTTGCTACATTCACCCATCTTTTTTTAAAACATTCGCTAGACAAAACTTGCCTTTCTACTCTCACTTTCCTTTTCAAGTGGTACTTGAAGAGATAGATAGATAGATAGATAGATAGATAGATAGATAGATAGATAGATAGATAGATAGATAGATCAATTGAACTATAAATTCAAACTATACCAGACCATACTGGAGGTGAAATTTTCACAAATATGTAACAACTGCTAAAATAAAACTCAATGAGGAAGCCTTCACTAAATCAATCGACTTGGTAGAAATAGCAACGAAATCTACCAAGTCTGATCGATCTTCATAACTCTGCAATACTGAATACAACTGCAAATGAGGCTAGTTGTTGAAATTAGACATGATTTAACAGTTCATCTAATGATATCAGATATTTTGAATATGTATTCGTCATAGGCAGGAATTACGTTTATTCGGTTATTTTAATGAGAGGGGTGATAATTATCACTAATACTGAACATGCGGACCGTCAGACTTTATTTATGATTAGAATATGATTGAGATCTACGTATCATTGGTGATAAAACGAATGAGTGATTTGGTAACCGATTGTATTATTGAATTGTAAGTACTTTAGTTCTTCATACATTCACTGATTTCCAAGTGTATTAACAATGAACGTATTCTATAGAATTTTAAAATGATTCAATGCAAATCAAATCGAAGTTTCAGGTAATACAAAGTCTATCGTAAGTATATTACCATATTTATGTTATGCAATTTACTTTATGCACAGTAAGTTAATATGCAATTTGCTTGTATGTAAATGAGATATATCAAATAACCAAACATATTTCAATGTAGAGTAAACGGAAGAGGATAGGTTGAAGCATATTTAATCTGAATAATTTAATTTACTCTTATAATATTAACGATTTGATACGATATGAGTTAAGCAGAACGGTATTTAAGAAACACCCAATGCTATATGCATTGTTATTGATGGTCAATTTCCATTGAATTTATAAATTCAAACAACGAAAGCAAGTTATAACGAAGGGTTGGAGCTTATCTTATTATGTTGGTCATCTGGACTCTGTAGGTACCGCATTCCATGTGTTAGATTCAATACACAAATTTGGAAATCCCTTGCGACTGCTTCAGTTAATAAAGTCATGGAACGCTACCCGTTTATCTTCACTATACTGTTTCCATATCTAAACTTGATACGTTTCAGCTCATGGTATTAGATCAAATCTAGTGCATGACCTGTTATTTTATGCCCAGGATAAGTAATATTTTGCAGAATTTCGTGTTAGAATATTCTGATTTTATTCCTCAAAGAGTTGTTTTCTTGCAATTCTATGTCGAAGCGCATATCTTACTACAGTTTCTACTTTGTTCTTCCGATTGACAGACAGGTGATACACAAATAGACAGCCAGACATACATACATACATACATGCATACATACATACATATATACATACATACATACATACATACATACACACAAATGCATACACAAATACATACATACAAAAATACCCTGTTGAGGTTGTTGAAATTCCGATGAAAAATCCTTGGATCACGGTTAGAAACCAGTTCTCTTTCTCTATTGGCAAGAAATCTTGAAATAAAAGTGAAAGAGAAATACATACATCATTCATTCAAGCATACAACAAACAAAGAGACAAAGATAAATAGACAAATAGATACTTGATGATATTTAGATCAAGCTAATCTGGTATAGTATATAGTTAGTATCCTCTCGGGTTTCATTGCATGTGTGTGTGTGTGTGTGTGTGTGTGTGTGTGTGTGTCTATAACTCAATTCTGCAACGTGTCCTTCCTTTTGACGACACTACCGAGATTTGATTTCTATCACTAGTATTTGGACCCACCACATAAAACCTCCTTCGATGATTCGATTAACTGCAAGTAGAAAACACATCATAACAAATCCAAACTCTCAAAAAATGCATCGACATCAGCCAGATCCAGAGATGAGTTATTGAAATGCCTTTTCAACCTGAGAAAATGTAAAGAAAAATTTTTTTTTTAATGATGAAGTAATAGGATGAAAAGATTTGGCATAAGGAGAATTAATAGTATTATCATCTACCAATATTATTGTTGCAAACTATTAATGTAGGTTGGACGCTGACAAAATTATAGTTTTTCTTTCATTTCTATTTACGTAATGTTTTTTTTTTCTTTAAGTACGGTCTGTATTTAGTGAAACACAATTCACAGAATATTTTATTCAGCGAACATGAATCGATCATATGAACCCATCTCTCTCTCTCTCTCTCACTCTCTCTCTCTCCCACTCACTTTCTGTCACACCCTCTCTTTCTCTTTCTCTGTCAGTCTGTCTGCCTCTCTCTCTCAGTTTTTGTCACCCCTTTCTTTTCTTTCTCTGTCAGTCTGTCTGCCTCTCTCTCTCTCTCACTCACTTTCTGTCACCGCTTTCTTTCTCCTTCTTTGTCAGTCTGTCTGTCAGTCTGTCTCTCTCTCACTTTCAGTCGCCCATTTCTTTCTCTTTCTCTGTCAGTCTGTCTGCTTCTCTCTCTCTCTCTCTTCATCTTTCTCCCATATACATTTATATTGAATATGAGTGAGATTCTGGCACATAAGCAAATAGACTTGAATTGTTTCAATTATAATATCATCTCTTACCTACTTCAGTCATTAGACTGCGCCTATGCTGGGGCACCACCTTGAAAGAATTTCAGCCGAACGAATCGACCTTAGTACTTTTTTAAAGCCTAGAACTTGTTCTGTCGAATCCTTTTTCCGACCTCTAGTTTACGGGGACGTAACCATATCAATATCGGTTGTCAGGCAGTATGGTGGGGGACAAGCAGAGAGACAAAGACAGACACACACACAAGTGTACACACACATATATATATCTTATTTCTTTATATGCCTCGGCCCAAAGGATGTGGCCATGCTAGAACACTGCCGTTCAATGACCATTTTTCTGCAATTGGCTTTCGGTGAAGGAGGAAGTTCGACACACCTGCCCTCTTGTCCATCAACCAAATCCACTTTGGCTGGCCCGAGACTATAGTAGAAGACTTTTGGTGATGGTGCTACGCAGTGGGACTGAACCAGGAATCACGGGTTTGGGAAGCAAACGTCTTTCGACACACGCCCAAACATGTGATAAATTTCATAATTATTATTAGACTTGTAATATAATTTTTTCCAAATGTTGAAGTGTTTTGTTTAAATTTATTTCCACATTTCATTCTTCAATTGAATTTTCTCCACCCTTTCGGTTGCTCTTAAGATTGGTGCGCAAACGATTTTTTTTCACCATTAAAACCAAATTTAGAGATTGATTTTACTCTGCACCACAAATTTAGAGATTGATTTTACTCTGCGTTTTCATGATTCAAGCATTAACGATATTAACACTAACTTAACTATTGTATTTTTATGCAGATGGCTTCTCTAAATCATTTAACATTCAAACAATTCAATCTTCTAGTTCTGAAAGATGATCAATCTTATATATATATATATATATATATTATATATATATATATATATAATATATATATATATATAATATATATATATACCATGATAAACTTGGAGGGAAAATGCGAATTTCTCTCGTCCATATAAGTTTGGATATGCTGACTACCTTGTGTTATGTTCCGATGGCGCTTGGTCGGAAATTCAAAGGATACGTTTTCCTAGCATTTTCAAATTTATAATTCTCGAAATATTATGTTGACAAAGGAAATGAATTTTTATAATTCTAATCCAGAAACCCGTCCATAATTAATCGAAGATTTTATTTCGTTATTCTCCTTCTTTTTACCTATGTGAGTTACAGATATTGTTATCTGTGGAGTCATATTTTGTAGTGAAAAGATAACGGTCTTTTGGCTGCTATTTCTAAAGTTTTGGTATGTGGTGAAGCAGTCTGTTGCTAAACCCTTAATTATTGTTATAACTATAACTATATATATATATATATATATATATATATATATATATATATATTTACTTAGTGATACTTTCGACAATACATCAGCAAAGTTGGCGAAGTTATTTTTTGTTGATGAGACCAGAGTAAAACTGAAATCTGCGAGGAGATGTCTCAACTGCTTGCCACTTGAAAATAAAAATGATATCAATCATTAACTACCTCTCCGTCATTAAAAAATATCTCTTCAAGAATGGATTGAATATAACAATACGCAGCATAAAAAGGTTTCCCCTAGGAGTCCAATATTTCAACATTTCGTTATCTCAAAAACCAAATTATCAAATAGAATATATTAATTACTGACATAAAACAATTTCTTGAAATCTACAAAGAAAATAACGTGATTTTTTTTCTTAAATTCTTGGCGTCATGATTATCAGAATTCCCTGTGCTCCAGTAGAACATCATTAGTTCCTGATGACGTCAAATGGGAAGTTTAGGTAAGATAGCTTGTATTGATCACTGCAGTTAATGCCATAATGGTATGGTTGTACTTCAATAGCATGTGTATAAATCCACTATTTTTTTCAAATTAAGTGTAATTCCATGACAATTAGTAAGTAAGCATTAACATGGTCACACAATTTGCTAGAAATAAATGCCAAAATTATCCCTCAAATCACGTTCTGCAGTTTTGAAAATGAGTTCATTGCACACTATTGTCCCTAATAAGACGATATGTTCCTGGCTAGCATGCGTTTCATTACAGATCTCTTTGATCTCTTTGGTCAATGCTAACCTACAACTAACTAAATATATCTTTCACATAGGGTAGACAGACTGTGGTCAGTTTATGGGTTCCATCCTCTCTTTTCTTCACAATTGGAGTGGATAGTATGTTTTGGGGGTAGTTGTTGCTTAATAGATTGTTATTGAGCTTGATCATTTATTCGAGGATAGCTGATCATGTATGAAAAACGGAGACCACCTCCCCCTGTGGAATGAAGTTAAAATAATAGACAGAGAACACCACTGGAAAATACGAGAACTAAAAGAAGCAGCATATATGCTAGGACAGAACAACTTCCTAAGCAGACCTAGTGCAGATATGAATAGAATATGGGAACCGGTATTAAGGAAGGATAGGAAAATATTAGATTTATAAGCAATATATATATGTATATATATATATATATGTATATATATATATATATATATATTCCGCCGAGGTCGACTTTGCCTTTCATCCTTTCGGGGTCGATAAATTATGTACCAGTTACGCACTGGGGTCGATGTAATAGACTTAAATTCGTTTGTCTGTCCATGCTTGTCCCCCTCTATGTTTAGCCCCTTGTGGGTAATAAAGAAACATATATATATATATATATATATATATATATAAACTTTTATAACTAATATGAAATTGTTAAATGTTTGGAAAGATTTAGAAAGGAGTATATGAAGAGATAAACATGAACAGTGATACGCTTAGTTTAATATATTTAGACAGATTCTGAGAAAAATGCTCAACAGTAAAAGGCAATAATTTCAGTTGCGGAAACTAATAAGAATTACGTCTTGCTGATTCACATATCAGAATGCTGATTACCATTTAAATGTGAATCTTCGTATGAAAGAAATATCGATATCCAATTAATATCAATTGTACGACATACGTAAGCATTGATTTCGATTTTAAATTAATACAATTTAACCTACATTGTAATAGAATTATTTTTTCTTTACAGACAAGTAGTCAAGTAATACTTCTAAAGTAGAACTAAAAGCAATGAAAAAAAAAAGCATTTTAAACTTTCATTTAAAATTCCTTCGAAATAGTGTAATAGCAACAGGTTAGTTTAGGAGAAGCTTTCAAGCTACTGAAACTTAGATCTTATTACATACATAAATTCCTGTACATATAATAAGCTATACGAAGAGCTGTACTCTCATTTGTACTCAGTAGCATTGTTTTAACTTCTTATATGAGCATCAACTCAAATCGGATTGCAAGAAGGAATCGAATTCTCTGCTGAACTGCAAAACACAAATTATATTCATCTTTCAGTGATGCTCTTTTTCTCAAATAGCTTCAGATGGAAAATAAAATTATGAAGATTAAATTAACGTAAGTTCTCGTATATTTATCACAAACAACCACGGTATTTACTTGAAAGCTACTATTACGTTGAATACAATTTAAAATATGTCTCAAAGGTATATACTCACACATATGTTTGTATGTGTGTACCTGTGTCACTATGTACATATATATATATATATATATATATATATAATATATATATATATATATGTATGTATGTATGTATGTATGTGTGTATGTATATATATACATACATTATTGACATTTGATGGATATTTGTCCTCATCTTATTTATTGTTAACACAAAGTTTCGGCTGATATACTGGGGAAATTTCGAACCTGGGTTCTCATTCGATAGTATCATTATTATTCTGGTCACTGTCTGGAACTGAACTCGGAGTTATAGAGTGCATTTTAGGGCTTATAAATCTAATATTTTCGTATCCTTCCTTAATACCGGTTCCCATATGCTACTTATATCTGCATATATATATATATATATATATATATATATGTGTGTGTATAGAGAGAGAGAGATAGATAGATACCGATATGTATATATATATATGTATACACACACATATATGTACGCATCTATACAAGAATATATATACACACACACATATATACATACACCCCATACACAAATTTATGTATGTATATGCCAAAGAGTAAAATTTTCAAGTTATGAGGAAACATATTCAAGAATACACTATCTTACATACAAAATAATGTAGGATCGAGCTGCTGGAAGATATATTGCATTCTAGGTCAATAGACTCCATTTCAAATCAGTTATGCTACAGTACAAACGATGTATACGTGTCTAAATGTTGTTACAGTTGATTATTTACAAGCCTAAAATTTTAATTAAAATTTTAACATCCATTCTATTTTAAATTCATTTATTGTTTTAAGATTTAAGCAAAGAGAATTCACTCTTATTTATAATCAAACACTAATTATCAAAATTCTTGTATAATTAAGCGTTTGTGTATTTTGATAGCAATAATGCAGATATTCTTCCTGAAGATCCAATGGAAGTCCTTCAAAATGAAGGTGTCTAGGACCCTTGCTTGTAAAAGTTCTTCAACTCTGATTTAATGACATTTCATGAATACTTGATGAGGTCCAGGTTTAGATCATATCTCAATATCAATTTCCTAATATTTGATAAGCATTTCTACTAATTTAGTGATATAGGTAAAAACACTATCACACGTATTTCTTCTCTTTCTTCCTTTTTCGTTGCCTGTTTGAATTATATAGGCTGTTGTTCAAAGAGATTCCAAAACGTCTGGAAATGATCTCCTTTCCTTATTTAGTTAGTTGTAGGTTAGCATTGACCAAAGAGATCAAAGAGATCTGTAATGAAACGCATGCTAGCCGGGAACATATCGTCTTATTAGGGACAATAGTGTGCAATGAACTCATTTTCAAAACTGCAGAACGTGATTTGAGGGATAATTTTGGCATTCTGAAAAGATACAAAAGATACTGACGATAACATCTCATCTGTAATAACGAAGGATTTAAAAGTGGATTAGCTCTTATGAATAAACAAGTATTACACTTCGTAAAGTAATATCTTCTGCACAGCCTAAACTGACAAACTCAGATCTATAAACGAAAGTGATAACTACTGTGTAATATTCTTTACATTTTATTTCAATACAACGATGTATACAGAAATGAAGTACTCTTCATTGAAAATCTTGATGTTAATTAATGAGGAGGGAAATGAGGAAATATTCTATTAGTGCAGAGACGAAAAATATTTATATATTTCAAATGCAAAGGTCCATCTGCAGAAAAAGGTACAGTAAAAGAAATGTCTCTATACGTAGATCTTGCCATTCTGGATAGCCGGGTGGGCGGTGTCCCAGTTTTAGTTCAGAGTTTTCTTTGACTTGTACCCTTCTGAAGACGGGCTTTTGCGCTCGTAATATATATAAAGATTTTTTCAACTTTCGTCTCTGTATTGTGAGAAACTCTCCTCATTTCCTTTTCCATTTATTATTTTCCTTCTATGGTACAGTGCTTCAAGCGAACTACAACGCTCTTCTCTAATGTTAAATATTAGCTTAAGGAGAATAAAATCATAACTATTTGTATTTGAGCCCAGATTAATGCGTTATGAATTTTAATGCGGTATTTGGGGAAAATGAATAACTGAATTCTAGTATTTGTCTGGCACTTAATTTAGGCAACCTACGAAAGGTGAAAATCAACCTAGGTGGTACATATCTTAGAATATAAAAGGCAAAATAAATTCAGCAGAGTGTTTTAACCCAGTGCTACTCAAAGCGTTAGTCCGCGGACCGATGGCTAAAATTAGTAGTACCTGTGTTTCAAAATGGGCCAGCCTTGTCACATTCTGTGTTACGCTGAAGTTCCCAGTGAACTACATTAAGGGTACGCGTGTCTGTGGAGTGCTCAGCCATTTTCACATTAATTTCACGAGCAAGCTGTTCCGTTGATTGGATCAACTGGAACCTTCGCCGTCGCAACCGACGGAGTGCCAGTATAATACATCTAATAAGCTGACCTGCCAGCGTTTTATTCCCGACTGAAAGAGACGGGTAGCCGGACTTTCAACGCGTTCTACAAAACACTGCTTGTCGCAGCTGACCAGCTTGCAAAACGAAATCGGTACATGAAAACAATGTGGAAGCTTGCAGTGCAATCAAGTTTTGTTAAACCGTGCAAAAACTCTACATAAACTTATGAGATTGCCCCGAAATCCTGGCACAAACGGTTCAAGGGCTGCAATGAGGAAGGGTGAGGTGTGGTAGGGACAGGCACATTCGAATATTAGAGCTGGGTAGGGAAATGTTTATTGTCTTTCTAGACACACAACGGCTTTCAGGGTTGGTGTGGCAACTGTACACAGGATTACTCATGAAGATCTGTACGTGCCCAAATTTCTGCAACGTTTTTCGTCAGGGTGCTAAGGGACTAGCACACTGATAACGAAATACTTGACAGAAATGTACATCACGACCGTCCCTCAACCTCCTTACAGATTGAACCTTGCTCCTAGTTACGTTTTGTTGTTCCTCAACCTGAAGGAGAACCTCATTGGCAACCTTACTGAAGATGAAGGAGATTGTAACAAGGGTCCTGGACACCTTTACTTTAAAGGGCTTCCACGGAGGACTTCATGAGGGGGCTGAAGTACTGAGTGCATTGAAGTCAGGGGATCCTACTTGAAGAAGATTAGAATTTAGTACTTCTTTGAAATTAATGAATGTCTCTCCTGAAAAAAGTTTGAAAACTTCTGGAATACACCTTGTACACACGCATTCAAAGAATTTCTACGTTGAAATATTCTACCAATCATTTAAGTATGGATTTCGAGAGATAACATTTATTATTCGGTGTACTAATTCTATGGATTCTGTAACGCGTAGGAGCACCACTAAGCGTTAGTTTACACACACTGCATTCTATAGAATGCTATTTTGTAATTTTCTGCAATCCCATGATAGAATTTACACTTAGCGATCAAAACTAATGGATCGTTAATTAATTAACCACCTCTTTACAATAGTGAATTATATTTCCTTTGAGTACTTATTTAGAGTTATATCCACTAACCAATGAAGAAATGCGTCTCGACTGCAAAAGTAAATAACAATAAGATATAACATTATCGACTTTTCTATTACACAATATCAAATTTCATACTTAGTATCTTGGTACACTAAGTACTTGTCAACCTAAAACTGTTTGACCTGCTTGCACTGAGACATATCGCCATTTACGTGGTCTGCTTTGAAATTATGGTTGTGTGTATAATTACTCCGAAGATATAATCATTTTTCTAACGTGAATCGGCGGACACCTCTTTTATTTAACCTCTTTCCGGCTTGCATTACGAATATTCACCATTTTTGAAATTCTTTCATCTTTCTTTACTGAGCGTGTGATAATATTTTCGGTTTCTGCCTCATTTATTCAAAAGATTTCAGAGCTCTGTGTTTAATTAAAAGGATTGAAATTTTAAGTTGTAATTAGAATCTTTTATGAAGATTAACTTTATGAAGATTAAACTTTAAACTTGCAATTGAAAGAATAAATCTATTAACAGTAACAACATATCTAACAACAGAAATATTTTAGCAGCATCAATTGCAGGAGGCGCAATGGCCCAGTGGTTAGGGCAGCGGACTCGCGGTCGGAGGATCGCGATTTCGATTCCCAGACCGGGCGTTGTGTGTGTTTATTGAGCGAAAACAACTAAAGCTTCACGAGTCTCCGGCAGGGGGTGGCGACCCCTGTTGTACTCTTTTTCCTGTCTCCGACTTCCTAGGCAACCGCTGAGCCTGGATGCGCATTCATCCATCTGTCGATGCTCTCGGTGTCGTGGGCTGACATGCTTTCTCTGCTGCGGGTCTTACGAATAGCAAAGGACCACGTTTCGGACTTTTCCCACGAAGACCGCTTCGCTCAACAAACAAGCATCAACGCTAATTATCACCAACGACGGCAAACCATTTCAATAAAGATGGGGGGGGTACATTTAACTTCTAGCAGTTTTCAACAATTTTGCTACATTTTTTTTTTTTACTACCCGAGGCTTAAGTTAGTTAAAGAAAGTGTGAAATACAATATTTAGACATTAACTGAGAAAATTCATAGTTGAAAGAAGAATAAACCAAAGTTTAGAAATCAAAGATTTACGAAAACAGAAACAAGTTTTATTCAGTCCACTTCAGGAGACATATAAGTCAAACCACTGGTTTTATACTCATTAATAATCTTCATTAAAATTCTAATTACAACTGACATTTTCACACTGACTTGTATTGTGTCCCATAAAATATTTGCTTCACCGGTGAAAGGATGACATCACAGCTATTTAATGACTGTAGGGTGAGTAGTAAAAGTTTAACTAATTCTAAAATGTGTTCTCAAAAACAACAACGTTTCTTGAAGTATGGAAACTTTACATACAATAAAATAAACTTACCAATGATTCGGTAGATTACAACCCTGTCAAAAGTCAACTTCTTTAGCCTGTAATGAGCATCAAACCTCCGATACGCACTGACCGTCGTGCCATATCCGGATTCGTAGTTGATCAAATTGGAGAGACAGTTCTTTCGCTTTTTATAGAAGGGCAGGACACCACTTGTGAAATGCTCTGTCTGTTGTGAAAAGCCGTTAAAGTGAGGTTTAGGGATGCCTTGGTTAATGATGCGCTGGAATGCGTTGAGGTTAAGGCATCTCTGGATTCTCCTGGATGGTGAACGGGTGTGGTCTCCGCTGGCCAGACAAATGTTCCCCGAATTCAAAAGTTTTTGCGGACAGGAAGCCTGGTGTTTTCGTAGACCTAGGTCAAGTGAATGGCATAAAGAGTGCCGTAAGGCCCTCCAGCTATTCCGGCGCTCGGGCAACGCCAGCGGTGGGGGTTCTACTCGAATTTTATATAGTGGATTGGTAGAGTCTGAATGTGACGATGACCTGGGGGCGACACTAGGTCTCGGGTTTATTCAACTGGACAGCCTGAGAACGTTGGACAACTTCCAAAAGTCCTTGTCCTGGCAATGTTACAGAGGTACCTCGCCCGTTTGGGATAAGCTCGCAAGACAAGGTAAGCGTCAGTCACCGACCTGTCCAAGATGCGGGTAGACAGGTAAACCGTCCCTCACGTTATTGTCCAGTGTCCGGAGATATCTGAAATGTGGGCGTATGCTGAACACCTGTTGTCCGGCGAAGGAAGAGTACAGCTGTCGATTGAGTCAATTATAAAAATTGACCCAGCGAAAGTTTTAACGAACGAAGGTAAGAATTGTTTACTCACGGTTGTAGCACTAGCAAAAGAGGCAGTATGGAAGACTAGGATAAAAGGGATTAAGACAGGCAACTTTATCTCCGGCCACGATTTACGATCATTTTTTACTTTTCATTTGAAAAGGAAGGTGTGGCTGGAGAATAGGTGTCTGTCGGAGAGTATGTTCAAAAAGAGATGGAAGCATGTTGCACGAGTGTTGTGCGTGCAAGGAACTGTGTGAATAGGCTATAAAAGAAGAACCAAAATAGTACCAGCGATAGATTGGGGCTTGTGGGGTCGGAACGTGGCCTGATCATCGCTCTATTTGTGTTGTCTCTGTATTGTTAATTTCATTCGATTTTTTATATATTTTATATAATTTTTATATTCATATTTTATGTAAAATCATAACATATTACTGATTCCAATCAGTTGTTTTGTCCATTTCTGTGCTTGGCCCCCTGTGGGCAGCAATAAAGAAATTGGGATTTCTTCTGTCAGAGTTCAAATTCCGCTGAGGTCGACTTTGCCTTTCATCCTTTTGAGGTCGATAAATTAAGCACCAGTTGCGTATTAGGGTCGATCTAATTGACTGGCCCCCCTCCCCAAATGTTTCGGGACTTGTGCCTAGAATAGACAAAGAATATTTTAGTAACATACATTAGATGGGGGAGTCGGTTATAGAGGACGAAATTTGTTCCATTAAGTCATTCCTAGTCAAGCGAACCTGAGATTAAATTTAACACGTGTAAAGGACCACTGCGCTTTCCTTTGTAAGTTGGTAAGGATGATTTGACATAAATTTGGATTCTATTTCTATTCCAGGAAAACCAATCATGTAAGGAATCTCTATATTGATACAGAAAGAAGTAGTACATACAACACCTATAGTTTATCGACATGTCCACAAACAGAAGAAATTATCCAATTTAATATCAGGCTTAACTTTACTAAACAGGACCAAGTGGGCGAAGGATTCAGTCTACCAGCCTTGCTGCGAAGCGTAGAAATTGTTGACATAAAACCTGGACCTAACAGGCAATATCAATCTCTCTCTATATAAAGCTGAAGTTGTTTGTGTATGGCAGGTTTAGTAGCCTTCAACTAACACTATCTCCTCCGAAACCCTGCGGCACAAGTTGACCAAAATTAAGAGTATGATAGAAGAAGGCTTGCTCTTCCTTCCGTAGAAGAAAGAAAATTCAAAGTGGACCATGTTAACACCAAAAATTATTTACATCAAAAAGGTGCTCTTTTTTCTATGAAAATCCCTATTTTTTACGATTTTTGACTGCTGTATCGCCATTTTTCGGTGTATTTCAACCAGAAAAATGTTCACTTAAAGAGAATAACAAGCTACATAATGCAAAATTTTTACTTTTCAAAAATTCCAATTCTAAAGGGTCGAAAGAAACCCGAGCAACGCCGGACGATACTGCTAGTGGTGAATATACAATAAATGCTGGCATTTTTCCTGCGTTCTAACTATCCTGCTACTTCGTGCTTTTTAAGGCAAATAAGTAAGACGTTCTGTATTAAAAAAACGTGAATTAATAGAGGAAAACATCACAAGTAGAGCAAGGAAAAAGAACACATGTATCTTTGAGATGACATGAAACAAATACAGACATTTCATACCAAACTACTTCAAACCATTCCAATAAGGGAATCTTCAAACGACAATGTAATGTAGAATCCAAGATGATATTTTAAATAGAGAAAAAAATATGATAGTTTTCTTGATTCCTCTGTCGCTAACGTGTTTCTATCATTGAATTGTTAAATAATTGCTTTGAGGAATTTATTTGCCTCGTTACATTCACTAGAAGTTATTCAATCGAACACAAAGGCAGACATGAAGCGTCGTAAATCAACTGAAAAGTGCAGCAAGATAGACAGGTAGGAATAACACAACGTATGAACACACGTGTGTGCGTGTGTGCGTGTGTATGTTTGTGTATGTGTGTGTATGTTTGTGCGTGCGCGTGTACATGTGACGACCTGCTAATAATGCATATATAAATATGTATACGTTCATGAATATATATATATATGCACATATAATAATATTAGGGAATAAATCCAAACTTACAGAGAAAAATTAGATTTAGGATTAAATCCAATTTTATAGTATTAATGTATTATATTATATTATATCTAAATTAGAGATAAAACCACTATTAGGCAAATCAAACAGTGAAAATCATAAGCCAATACATAAAATTAATTTAAAAATATAAAAGTTAAAATTAAAAAAATTATTAAAATAATTTAAACTTATAAATTTTAAATATATACATACAAATATATATATATATATATGTATGTATATTTTTATATTTATATATTATTTTATTCATTAATTTATTTATTTATATATTAATTTTTTTTCTTTTTATTATATAAATATCAAAAGTATTTAAAGTTTAATAAAAGATAAAAAGTAAAATACTATGATCGTTTCATGGCTGTACCAATTCGAATAACAATAATTTAAATTCAATTAATAATTCGAATTATGGTTACAGTCAATCTTCAGGTTAATTGAAATATTTTTAAAATAATCAGAAATATTTAAACAATATTTTTAAGATATAAATAATATAATAATTTTACTTATAATAAACTCTATTATCAAACTAGAAACTTAAAACTTAACGGTTATGATTATATCAAAATCGATTATAATGTTAAATATTAATTTTAATTTTTAAGGTAAGAAACCCACCAATAATCTAATATCGGTAATAGTCTATATCTAATTACATAAATATTTTTTAAAAAATGACTATTATATATAAATTATCAATGAAAATATATAAATGTATATAAATATTATAATTAAGATCTAAAATAA
>NC_042998.1:32182566-32205066 GCF_006345805.1 Octopus sinensis
GGAGAAGTTCGTCAATTTTTTTGGAGAATGTAAGTAGATGTGTATTGAGTACTTTGAGTTCTTTAGAATGGTCTTATTGGTGACTGTCTCTGTAAGAGTGCTCTTGTTTTTCGGAGGCATTCTGAATCACACGTGTGGTAGAGGGTACAGATCAATAAATGGTGGGGTTGTGTTGACCGCACGTGGAGAAATGATAAGTAAGGAAAAATTTTTTTTAAAAATGCAGAATGCTCAAATGAAAGAAAATTTTAATAAAATGAGAAATTGATAAAATAAATAAATATATATTTATTCAACCGGTTTTCGTCATTGTATGACTTGTCAAGAATATTTATGTTTTAAGAAGTTTTTTTTTAAATTAGAAAGGGGAAAAAAAGAAAATTGCACTGTTTTTTGTAAAAGAATAATGATAAAAATGTACAAAAATTAAAAAATAAGTTCTCCGATACATTGTGAGTTCGTTGTGTATCTTGAGTTTTATATATATATATATATATATATAATATATATATATATATGCATACATACATGTATATATATATATATATATATATGTGTGTGTGTGAGGATTTGTTTATCATGAGACTACGTTAAAAGACACTTGCTCTACTTGCCGCGCAGTAAGATCGAACTGGGTACCGAATACTCTCGAAGTAAACTTTTCTTCACAACTATACAGACATTTTATAGAAATGATATCGAACTAATATATTTCAGAACTAAAATACATGATTAGTAATCAGTCGAATTCTTCAGACGTAATCGCCTGTCTGAAAAGTGAAGTAGTATTCTACACACAGCCTTATAGTCCGACATAAAATATGTCACAATGCCAAAGAAAGATTCAACGTCGTGCAACTATACAGAAAAAAGCAAAGAGCAACGATAGATAATTAGGGTTAATGTAGTTTTTGGCAATGACAGTTACTGTAACTTTCATAATTGTAACAGTTATATTTCACTAAAATCTTAATGGATGCAGGAACGAATGGGCTGGTAAAAGATCAGTACAATGTATCGTCAATAAATAAAAAAAAAACGAAAAATGCAGACATGGTGAATAAAGTAACGTGATTGCAGAACAGACTTACATGGAAGAGAGCAGAAACAAAATGTCTAACAGCAATATTAGCTGAGTGAAGGGGATCGAACGACTACATAAAAAGAAAAGAAACTACTGGAAAAAGAAAAATGTTAAATTAAGTTAAAACATATATTTTGGAAGTCACGACATGACCTGAGAGCAGCAGTAGATTTCTTGTAAAAATGAAAACCAGTTTAGTATTATGAGATGAAAAGATAGGGGAATTCTACTAGTTTAATGAAACTGAATAAAAGTACAGAATTTACATATTATCAACATTTTGTTGTTTTTTAAGTGACGGATATTATCAGAAGAAATTTTTGATGACAGATCTTCCATGTATTATAAAAGGAAGCGAGTGCCAGAACCTTATCTTAGGTCATGTTGATTTTAGCAAAAGAGGCCTTGGAGATCTAATCTTAAGTTGTCATCAATATTGTAGCTCGTCAAAGACTAATGGGTGCATAATCTCCTGCGTGCAGCGGTATATTGATTAGAGGAAAGGAGAGGATAACGAATAATGATAGATGAAAAGAAGTGAGAAAGCACCGGAAGGTAGAAGCTTGAAGACAAGTGAGAATGGAGAAGCAGAAGAAGAAGAAGAAAAGAAGAAGAAGAAGAAGAAGGAGAAGAAGAAGAAGAAGAAGAAGAGAGAAAAAGAAGAAGAAGAAGAAGAAGAAGAAGAAGGAGAAGAAGAAGAGAAGAAGAAGAAGAAGAAGAAGAAGAAGAAGAAGAAGAAGAAGAAGAAGAAGGAGAAGAGAAGAAGAAAAAGAAGAAGAAGAAGAAGAGAAGAAGGAGGAGAAGAAGAAAAGAAGGAGAAGAAAAAGAAGAAGAAGAAGAAGAGAGAAGAAGAAGGAGAAGAAGAAGAAGAAGAAGAAGAAGAAGGAGAAGAAGAAGAAGAAGAAGAAGAAGAAGAAGAGGAAGAAGAAGAAGAAAAAGAAGAAGAAGAAGAGAAGAAGAAGAAGAAGGAGAAGAGAAGAAGAAGAAGAAGAAGAAGAAGAAGAAGAAGAAGAGGAAGAAGAAGAAGAAGAAGAAGAAGAAGAAGAAGAAGAAGGAGAAGAAGAAGAAGAAGAAGAAGAAGAGAAGAAGAAGAAGAGGTAAGTGGTGGTAAGGAGGAGAAAGGGAGAAAATGAATATGGACACGGGGCAAAAAGATATAAACGCAAATTTAGATAAAAGTGAAAGCGACATCAGCATAGTAAGGATTTAAGAAGATGAAAGGTAAGAGAATTTAAGTGTGTATAGCAAAAAATAAGAGAAAATGAAGAAAAAATTATATATGCTATGATTGAACGGATACTTTCAGTTAATATTGCCTGTGCTTTATTGTAAGCAAACAAGGCGGCGAGCTGGCAGAAACGTTAGCACGCCGGGCGAAATGCGTAGCCGTATTTCGTCTGTCGTTACGTTGTGAGTTCAAATTCCGCCGAGGTCGACTTTGCCTTTCATCCTTTCGGGGTCGATAAATTAAGTACCAGTTGCGCACTGGGGTCGATGTAATCGACTTAATACCTATGTCTGTCCTTGTTTGTCCCCTCTGTCTTTAGCCCCTTGTGGGTAATAAAGAAATAGGTATTTCGTCTGCCTTTACGTTCTGAGTTCAAATTCCGCCGAGGTCGACTTTGCCTTTCCTCCTTTCGGTGATCGATAAATAAAGTACCAGTTGCGTACTGGGGTCGATCTAATCGACTGGCTCCTTCCCCAAATATTTCGGGTCTTGTGCCTAGAGTAGAAAAGTTTATTGTTAGCAAACGGTAGATTGCTGGCCCCAATGCCTTACGGTATTATGGTATGAGGTGGCGAGCTGGCAGAAACGTTAGCACGCCGGGCGAAATGCTTAGCAGTATTTCGTCTGCTGTTACGTTCTGAGTTCAAATTCCACCAAGGTCGACTTTGCCTTTCATCCTTTCGGGGTCGATTAAATAAATACCAGTTACGCACTGGGATCGATATAATCAACATAATCTCTTTGTCTGTCCTTGTTTCTCCCCTCTATGTTTAACCCCCTGTAGGCAATAAAGAAAGAAATATTGTTAAAAATTTTCAAAATGCAGCAAGGCATCGTTTAATAAGGGGAATGCTCTGAGCAATGGGTTTAATAAATGCACACGCCATGTATATATATATTATATATATATATATATATTATATATATATATATATATATATATATATATATATATATCAAAATGTGACCGCGTGTGTGCCGTTGGCGATTTATTTTTCCTGTCTTCCCTTCTCTGGATCTTTCCTTCTCCTATGTTTCCGACGAAGAGCTCCACTCGAAACGTTAAATCCTCCTTCTTTCCTTCTTTCCTGAGCGTCCAATAATACTATATTTGTTCCACGTCCTCGCGTTGTTGTGTTTTTTTTGTGCTTTCTTGTTTGGATCAACTATATATATATATATATATATATATATATAATATATATATATATATATATATTATATATATATATATCTATATATATATATATATCAAAATGTGACCGCGTGTGTACCGTTGGCGATTTATTTTTCCTGTCTTCCCTTCTCTGGATCTTTCCTTCTCCTATGTTTCCGACGAAGAGCTCCACTCGAAACGTTAAATCCACCTTCTTTCCTTCTTTCCTGAGCGTCCAATAATACTATATTTGTTCCACGTCCTCGCGTTGTTGTGTTTTTTTTGTGCTTTCTTGTTTGGATCAACTATATATATATATTATATATATATATATATATATATATATATATATATATATATATATACATACATACATACATACATACATACTTACATATGTGTTTTGTTCGTGTGTGTGTATTGAAATGTGTTTACAAATTTATGTGCCCATTTAAGCACGCTTCGATATTAATTTCAAGGAAAGTGGTTTCCAAGTAACATATCTTGAAGTCCTAAAGGTTGGGAGATTAAAGGGGTTAAAACAGTTTTTAATTGTATAAAATAACTCATAAACGGTTTGGAATATAAATAAATATGAACAAACTTTAAAGAACAAATGAGCCGGAATATGATGACAAAACGTAGATACGAGATTGTAATTTATTTTAATGGTGCTGGAAGATGAAAGGAAATGTGAATGCCAAAGCGGTTTCCACTGAGAGCATAAAGTGACACAAGTAAATTAGAAAAGAATAATTTTCCTGCCTATTATGTGCTTCTGAGATTTTGATCCTTTATAATAATGGTGTACAGCTTAAGCACAACGAGAAATTTGAACATCGTTTCAATAAAATAAGTACCTATTTCTTTACTACCCACAAGGGGCTAAACACAGAGAGGGCAAACAAGGACAGAGAAACAGATTAAGTCGATTACATCGATCCCAGTGCGTAACTGGTACTTATTTAATCGACCCCGAAAGGATGAAAGGCAAAGTTGACCTCGGCGGAATTTGAACTCAGAACGTATTTCGTCTGTCGCTACGTTCTGAGTTCAAATTCCGCCGAGGTCAACTTTGCCTTTCATCCTTTCGGGGTCGATAAAATAAGTACCACTTGAGCACTGGGGTCAATGTAACCGACTTATAACTTTCCCCGAAATTGCTGGCCTTATGCAAACATTAGAAATCAATATTACAAAATGTGGCGAGCTTGTAGAGTGGATAGTGCGACGAACAAACTTTTGGTGGCATACCTTTTGACTCTTTACATTCTGTGTTCAAATCACACCGAGGTCAGCTGCGTCTCTTCGCCTTTCGGAGTCGATAAAATAAAATCTCAGTTATGTAGCTAAGCACTGGCTCAATAAAATCGGCTTGTTTCTTCCCCTCTAAATTTCTCACTTTGTTCCAGAATTTGGAACTATATTACATAACTACAGGAAAACAGCATCAATTCCATTACTGTTTTCTGGCTCATATATAACTATTTGCCTGTTACTTCTTATACCAACTTAAAATGTTTATAAAGTTTCTATATAAATAATTGGGGCAAATTTTATATTTCAATTCTACTTATTCAAGTGTGGGGTGAAATATATAACAATGGTACTTCCAGTGGCAAGGTTTCAACTCGTCACCATCAAACCTAATAATCCTGCGTAAAGGATTACTAAAACTCCATCAACTATTCGTTAATTCCACGTCAAGGAAACAAAGAAAAGGAAAAATGGGGAGGTGGGATTAATCAGCAGAACATGGGTGCGAGAGAGTAACGGGTTGTACACCCTTGAACAAATTCCGTGTTTAGCCGCGCTTCGAGGACATGATTACAAAAGCATTGCCGTGCAGAATAGTCGATGTCATTTACTGCAACATCCACCCTACCTCGCGGGGCTCATCTCCCAGGGGAGCGGCAGTTATCCCCATTTTGCAGAGGAAATCGGCTGAGCGGCAACCGGCACAGACTGGTAGCGGCCGGTGAGACTCCTAGATTTCTTTACTTTTCTCTCCTCTATGTTACGGGTTTGCGGCCTATGCAACAAGTTCGGAGCCGGGGAACGGATTAGGGATGTGCCCTCCTCATATGAGAAGAAGCTTATTCCTTCGGGGTGCTTACCATCCCCGCATTCAAGACCTACTGGCTCCAGCGGGGCAAGGAGCCAACCTCATCGACGCGTCTTCTAATCATGTCGTTTCAAATTCATTTATCAAAGAACTATTTATCGTAAAAGTTATGGAGTAAAAGGTTATCAGCAAAAATAAGAATCGCAGTTTGACCTTGGAATTGGCTTAAAACTTGTAAAGTGATCTAATGTTCATCTTTTGACAGGACACAAATCGAAATAATTCTCCGCATGTTAAATTAACATATTACGAAAATATTTTAGATTTATGTGTTCAGTTTGAATTCTTGTGGAATGTACCTTTTGAATTGAACACAGAATATTTCGTCGGGAGTACTAAGGAGTTTACTTTCCTTGATTTACATATTTTAGTAACATAAGCAATGATACAGTTCTATATTTAAGAGGTGAGGATTTATGTACATTATTTACGTTATTTACATTTAACACAACTTTTCGGCTGATATACCCTCCAGCCTTCTCGAGGTGTCTTGGGGGAAATTTCGCACTTGGGTTCTCATTCCTAATAATAATAATAATAATAATAATAATAATAATAATAATAATAATAATAATAATAACATCGTAAAATACCTTAGGAATGAGAACCCAGATTCGAAATTTCCCCAAGACACCTGATGAAGGCTGGAGGGTATATCAGCCGAAAAGTTGTGTTAACAACAAACAAGATGAGGACAAATATCCGTCAAATGTAAATAATGTAGAAATGTATAAGCAATGATAATAAAGTGGGTTAATTAAGGAACGAAAGTGTATGCTTTAATTACGAACTTTGTCTAGCTATTTTGTTTTTAAATATTGCATACACACAATAGTGTTGTCACGTATAGTCTAGCTTTAGCAATTTAAAATGATGTGACAAAACAATGTAGCTATACACAGCACAAATGTAGTGATCAGTAGTCAATATGATGAATAAACTTAATTATGGATAACAATCACCCCTGATATTTTTTAATAGAAAATAAAAAATATCATAAATTTAAATAATTCAAATCACACATTTTTCTATTATATTCCAATTTCTTTATTATTTTTCTATTATATTCTTCCGTTAATGGGCTTTAGTTAATGCTTTATTAATTAACTTCTTGACATGAATTCAAGTTTGTATCGCACTTACGATATTTTCAGAGAAATAATAACGTTATGTGCAACAACATAACCATTTTGTTTCAATATGTTAATTTTCTTCTCGTTTATTAAGATACAATTCATGTTTAAAACCATGAGCGAGACAACATCATTGATATTAACACGCAAAATTATATTAGATAATTATTGTATTAAAATTAAAGTCTGTCTTGGGAAAATACAGTTATTTACAGTTATTCTCTAACAGTTTACTAGAAATATAGTTTTGGTAATTCTAAATCAATTCCTTTCCTCACAGCCCACATTTATTAAAGAACATTTCACTATTAATTTCAATAACTTTATAACCACATCACCATTACTTACGCATAGGTATGTACAGAATTTTATTTCATTTGTTCTTCATATTTAAATTTAATATTTATAAGTCACACTAATTCCTAATTATTTCTCATTTGTATTATGTATTCTCCAATACTAATTGTAATGTAACTAATGATATTTTCAGTATTCTTTATTATTATTATGTGATGAAAACTCACAGCTTGTAATTTATTATTATTATTATTATTATTATTATTATTATTATTATTATTATTATTATTATTATTATTAATGTTGTTGTAATTTTTATGAAGGCGGCGATCTGGCCGAAACGTTAGCACGCCGGGCGAAATGCTTAGCGGTATCTCGTCTGCCGTTACGTTCTGAGTTCAAATTCCGCCGAGGTCGACTTTGCCTTCCATCATTTAGTGGTCGATAAATTAAGTAGCAGTTACGCACTGGGGTCGATATAATGGACTTAATCCGTTTGTCTGTCCTTCTTTGTCCCTTCTGTGTTTAGCCCCTTGTGGGTAGTAAAGAAATAGGTATCTCGTCTGCCGTTAAGTTCTGAGATCAAATTCCGCCGAGGTCGACTTTGCCTTTCATCCTTTCGGGGTGGATTAAATTAGTACCAGTTACGCACTGGGGTCGATATAATCGACTTAATCCGTTTGTCTATCCTTGTTTGTCCCTTCTGTGTTTAGACCCTTGAGGGTAGTAAAGAAATAGGTATTTCGCCCGTTGCTACGTTCTGAGTTCAAATTCTGCCGAGGTCGACTTTGTGTTTTATCTTTTCGGGGTCAATAAAGTAAGTACCAGTGAAACAGTGGGGTCGATGAAATCGATTGACCCCCTTCTCCAAATTTTCAGGCCTCGTACCAATAGTAGAAAGGATTATTATTATTATTATAGTTATTGTAGCTGTTGCTATTATTATTTGACGAAAACTCTCACCTTATTTTGCCGAGTATGATGGAAAAAGTCATCTGTCGTAGTTGTTCAGTTTTTCTTCTTTCTCTTGTTGTCACCAGGACGTGGTATGTCTATAATCCTGCAAGTTCTTTCCTTTTTATTCACGACAGCTATGTCCGGTTTCCGATGTCTGGTCTGGTGATCGTACTGAACCATTGCATCCTACAGGATTTTGCAATCTTCATTTTCGGTGACTCCTTCGGGAATTTTCTCATACCTCGTCTTTGCTCTTTGTAGACCGTGATTTCCACAGAACTCCCAATGGATCGTTCTTGCCACATTACTATGTCGTCTTTTGTGCCAATTTCGGGCATTCGCTAACGATGTGCCATACCGTTTCACCTCTTTCAGCTCACATTCTGCATTTTTCACTCTCAGTAGTGTTGTCGATTAAGTTCTCTGAAAGTAACTTGTTGTGGATGGTAGTAGTGATTGAATTCTTGAGGCATCCCTTCAGGGCACTTGACCATTAAGCATCCAACTACTATCATGGCACTCCCACATTCTTCTCCTCCTATTTCTTCTTCTCCTTCTTCTTCTTCTTCTTCTTCTTCTTCTTCTTCTTCTCTTTCTTCTTCCCTGCCAAGGATTCACAACGACCTCGAACCCACAAGAGTAAACAAGAAAGACAGAGACAGACAGAAACAAGGAAAATGCCCCTTGTATTTGAATACTATGCAAATATTCTTTTAAAAAACTTTGCTTTTAATTTTTCCAAAATTTAATTGTTTTCCATACTTACAGTCGAAAAAGTCTCAATGACTGAAACCGGTACTGAGATGTTTTTATATAAAATTATCTTATATTTTCTCCCTTGACTTTTTTTTCATATATATATACATATATATATATATATATCTATATATATATATATATATATATAAACAATTGCAGCGTGGAAGGTGTTTATAAGCCATTTAAGAAACACACAAGCCGTTCGATTCACTTCAACATTTAAGTTTAATTTGTCAAAATATTTTCGTCGCTAAAATCCGCGACCTGTTCACTGACAAAGTCCCTGCAGCACGGACTTTGTCAGTGAACAGGTCGCGGATTTTAGCGACGAAAATATTTTGACAAATTAAACTAAATGTTGAAGTGAATCGAACGGCTTTTGTGTGTTTCTTAAATGGCTTATAAACACCTTCCACGCTGCAATTGTTTTCGTTTCAGCACACGATCTCAGATCAAATTACTTGCTATGCGAGTACATCTCCGTAATATATATATATACATACATACATACTACTATTTATGTAAATGTATATATGTCTGTGTGTGTCTCTGTGTGTTGTGAATCTGTGAGTATATAAGTATATGTATGTATACATATATATAAATAAATGTATTATATATGTATCATATGCATATATATATATATATAATATATTATATATATATATATATATTATTATATATATATATATATAATATATTATATATATATATATATATATTATATATATATATATATATATATATATTATATATTATATTATATATAGTATACAAACATACCTGCACCTGCATTCGTGCGTACAGACATTCAAACGTAAACACATATACGTCACTCAATAAAAGGACTATTATAAAGTTAGAAGAGCCTATATTCTTTATAGATTGCTTAACTGTCTCTTTTGAATCTGTTTATTTGTCGGTTAAAAACTTTCATTACAGTTGTTACATCCTGCTACATAGAAATCTCATTTCAATTTTCTGATATAACATTATTACTGCACTGCATAGTAGAACAACAGGTTAGCTATTATTTTATGATCTGAAAATACTTCTATTACAGGCTGACTTCAAAGTTATAATTAAAAATCAATGACATTAATTCCTTTCACACAGTTACGAGTCCGTAGATCAAACAGAATTTTAGTAGAAAACATCTTCGTACTTCTTTCAACTATTCCACTGTATAGTCTTAAGGATCCTTTCGATTTTGAATAAAAACTCTGAAGCTGTAACTATCCTCAGTGTGGTATCTATAGCCAGAACTAGTCAACTGTTACAGTTTCCTGCGCAGTGACACGGATGCCTATGATAATAGTCTAATCTAAGCCGGCCTGTGATCAAATGCATTTCAACCGTGTCTATCCCGTCCTTTTAAACATAGTGGACTGCGTTGCACAGTTTGTTCGACTTCGAGTTGTTACTGCTGTTGTGGCTGTCGTTTCAATACTGTTAACCTGCACGCCGGGCGAAATAGTGTGTGGTATTTCGTCTGTCTTTACGTTCTGAGTTCAAATTCCGCCGAGGTCGACTTTGCCTTTCATCTTTTTGGGGTCGATAAATTAAGTACCAGTTACACACTGGGTCGATGTGATCGACTTAATCCCTTTGTCCTTGTTTGTCCCCTCTACATTTAGCCCCTTGTGGGTAGTAAAGAAATAAGAAACGTTAGCACGTCGGGCGAAATGTTTAGCAGTATTTCATCTGTCTTCGTGCTCTGAGTTCAAATTCCGCCGGGGTCGACTTTGCCTTTTATCCTTTCGGGGTCGATAAATTTAAGTGCCAGTTGCGTACTGGGGTCGATCTAATCGACTGGACCCCTGTCCCAAAATTTGGGGTCTTGTGCCTAGAGTAGAAAGAATATTGTTAGCCTGTAGATGTTGAGTGTGAAAGCTAGTTTCAACTTCAATTTACCTCCTACATTTTTGTCTCGCTGACAGACCGGAAAAAACATTATTTTTCAGCGACAAAACTGGCAAGACCATAAGCTGTCTCAAATGTTTTTGTTTTGCTTTAAAAGAAAGTTCTTTCGTTCGGAGTTTCTGCCCCATGGGTGGGGGGGGGGGTAACAAAAAGGGACGACCAGATACATTACCAGTCTAATCAATAAGAAAATAAGACAACGAAGTCAGCAAATATCACCTTCTAAGAAGGAAAATAAGACACAAACTTACGGAGGATCCAAAACACTTTTAGCATGGCTGATGAACAATAGCAATAAAAATACGCTACTACTACTACTACTACTACTACTACTACTACTACTACTCTCTAAGTGTGCGAAAAAAGTGTATTCCATTATTTTCCGTTAATACGTTTATCATTGACTATCAGTATCGCCCGGCGTTGCTCGGGTTTGTAAGGGAAATAACTATATAAGCATTTTTAGAGAGTTATAGCCAAAAAATAGCAAAAAAAATGCATTAAAAATGGAAAACAAATGATGGTAAGTTTTTTTTTAAATCGTAGACTCATCGTATACGCGCGCTAATACCCAGAAGGGCTCGATATGAATCACGACTATAAGATATCCGGTTTTGGTTAGACTGCACCGCAAAATGTGGGAGTAGTTAGGAATCTAAATCGTAGGAGACAGACACACAACTTCACTTTTATATATAAAGATATCAGTTCAGAGCGAACACCGTATCACGTCTTCTGAAACTGCGCACGCACCAAGCGCCCAGATGTAAAATGAAACGCATCTTACTATTTCATTTGTTGACTATTACATAATTTCAGAAACTTGTGTTTACAATTTCTATCAAGTCGTGTTAACACATCGTGGTTGTCCTCTTTGACTTTGATATTTCCATTTCGATGTTGCGGTTAGTTTTCCTTTCAGTTTAATTTTGCCCCCGGCGAAACGCGTTTGTTCGTCTCAATCTTATGCTATCTTTTCTTATCAACAATGCATCCAACAGTCCTGACAGGGTTACTGACACTTCGATCATAAATAACTCTTAGCGCACCTCCTGCCCAACTTTCAACTGTGACGTTGTATAGATTTAATATTCTAAAGTAAAACTACTCAAATCAATATATTAAAATTGACTTGTCTGTAAAATTACGTCTGCTTGTTTAGGCGGACAAGGATGCAGAACTATATACATACAAACATACATAAACACGTACATATACAAACATACACATGCACACACACATCATACATACACACGTATACTGATTTTTTTTTTCCCCGGGAAATACCATAATGCTTTCATGTTTTCACTTTTGATTACCTCTTTTCGAAAACAAAACAGCAAAATACCGAATTATGTCGGACAACTTCAAAAATTAATTTAACTAATAAAACTTTAGGCTATATGATCTTTCCTGCGGATGCGAAAATATTGACATGAGACTATATTTGCCAGAGGCAACAGCTACACATCTGGAGGTAGGGTTCAGTCGATCAAATTATTATTTCTAAACTCAATTTTCAGTAATAGTGAAGTTAGTAAATAAATCGTGGAGGAACAAGAATTGAAAGTATATAGCATCTTATGTGTGCCTTGTTGAGCATGCGCATTATGAAATGGAGAGATATTCCTCCTGTGGGATCATCGAGTCCGTTTTATTTTTTTTATGTATTACTCTTAGAATAACTTTAGATATGTATACACGTTTAAGTGAAAAATTCGTAGCGAAATTGCAAATAGCTTGGTAAGCTAGCAAACAATTGCTGCAGACAGATACTGAGGAAAAATATAAAGCAATTGCTAGTTAACACAGGATGTTCATTGTAATTTGTTTCTTCTTTTATTTTCCATTGAGTAATATTCTTAATACAAATATAATTTTGCCCTTGGAATTCTTTTCCCCTCATTTGTACAGGCTGTGTAATATAACCTTCAAATATTTACAAGTACTTCAGCGAATTTACACGTGTATTCTAGGTGTGGCCCTAGTTTACAATCTCTTGTATATCTAAAACGATGCTTATTTTAAAACTATTTTGAATATAATTTTAATACAGGATGAGTTTTCTTGGTGATCTCTGCGGTTCGGTTGGATTTGCGGACAGATTTCTCAAAGTTTCTCAATATCCCTCTGTTTCTATTTTTGATATAGTGAGATTTTTAACTGTACCTGATTAATTTCATTTTCTATAGAATGTTCTTGGGATTCCTCTCGAATTGTCTTGTTTTTTATAATATTGTCTAAGCTTCTTAGGTTATTAAATATATTGTATCCTTGCTAAGATATCTTTGTCGCAAAACAATATGTAAGAGATATAACATCAAAGGAAAATATGATATCACATATGTATGTTCCCTCATTCATATAATTGAATTTTCTTTCTCTATTCCACTCACTACTAATATTCTTATGTGTATCTATCGATCTACCTTCTTTTCAGTTGTTTCTTCTGTGTCACTGTAATAGATAAGTGATCGTATTTACTTTGAGACTGTGATACCAGCATTTTTCTCTCTTTTTAAAATATCTTGGTGTTGCGTATTGTAACCGAGAGGGTTACTTTGCATGTTCTGGTTTGTGGTAGATCTTCTCTGTTTCAATAAAAATAGTCTCAGATGTTAGCAGTTTTCCCACCAGCTCACCTGTCATTATTTTTATGTTCTTTCAAACAATATTATTAACGATAACTAGATGATCTCAAGCTACTTAGATTTAAATGTGACAGTCAGCAGTGCGTCGAGAGGTTTCTGAATTCAGGCACAGATGGGTTTACACCTGAGAAGTCCTTAGTGCCGAGATTGATGCTAATTTCAGTTAAATGATATGATGTTGATGTTTGTTAGTTTAAAATAATCTGTGCAATTATTTTCTGTGTTACCTTGATCAGAACTCCCAAAAGAGAATTGCAGTGATTTGAACAGCGTTGCAGGGTTACACTAATATTTTTCATTATTAATTTAACATTTAAGATAGCAACTTCTGTTTTTCCTTACCCTTCTTATAATTCTTCTTTCCCTGCTGAACTTCTTGACCATAAACCTTTTCCACATATATCTACGTTACGCATCCAGTTGTTATTTATGGAGCAGCCAATCTAAACAATTTGCTAAAATGTTAAATGTTTTTGTCTATTTCTCATTTCCTGGGGCTGAAAAATACCTTTAGACCCTTCTTTCCCAGTGAGACTTGATCAACAAGATTTCAAAATGACAAATAAATTGACTAAATACATCTAGAAATCACACGTCTCTAGGTTTTAAAGGCTACACAGGGAAACAAATTTGAACAATACTCAATTAAGAAACTCAGAAAACCAAATGGTACATTTTATTGTTTAACAAATACATTACACAATATATTTAATTACACATCTTAGAATATATATTTCGGTCAAATTGAGGTTTCAGTTACTCAGGGAGTGAACTTTCTCTTTGCTGGTCTGCATGAATAATTTGCATTACGAGAGTCTCTTTGCAGAAAACAGTAGAAGCTAGCCATCTTGTTTGTATTCCACTTGCCTTGAAACCTAACCTCGATGGTGTCGATGTCTTGGTAGAATTTTTCTTATTGCACATTATTTATTGCTCTATGATTTTCTGGGAAGACGACCAGACGACTGTGTATAAAATGCACTTTTACATTCATGTTGCAGTCCAATGTTCGGAAATTGGTTAACAAGGTCTGCAAAAGTTCTTTATAATTTGATGACTTTTCATTTCCCAGGAAATCAAACACAATTGCAGCAAAAGCTTTCCATGCTTCCTTTTCCTCTCCAGACACTGTCTTCAAAAACTGCTCGTCCTGCAATAGTCACCTAATACATGGCCTGTCAAATACACAAGCTTTAATTTTCTCAAAATACGAAGCTGGAAACAATCTGCTCAAGTATTTGAAGCAATCGCTGTCTGTGTTTCAATACACGTTTTACACACTCTATGGGGTATCCAGGGTTTGTCTTGATAATCCAGTTTCATGCCAAAGTGAGTGAGGTAAGCTTTCTTCACAAAATCTGTGATTTTGTTTCGCTGCCAAGCTAAAATCTCACAAATATAGAAGAAAACATTGAGGCTGATTTTGCTTTTTGTTCTGTCACAACTGGCCATATTTCTCAAATACAAAACACATTCAAGTTAGTTGTCACCTGGGAAAAGCCTTTTCAGAATTGTCAAGTTATAAAGTAAGCAAATGCAGACTTGAAATGGCAAAGTTCCATAAAAAGTATACATGTCATGAAGTCTTTACTAAAATTCTTTGACTATGTTTGACAAAAAGTGACCTTAACCCATGTGACCCACAATGAAAACATTAAGGGCACATTCAAAATAATAATTTGCGAAGAAAT
This sequence comes from Octopus sinensis, assembly GCF_006345805.1. NCBI lineage: Eukaryota > Metazoa > Mollusca > Cephalopoda > Octopoda > Octopodidae > Octopus > Octopus sinensis. The sequence goes on from NC_042998.1 coordinate 32,197,571, forward strand.
ATTTAAAGGTCCAACAAAACGTGTCTCACAATGTGAGCATATCTGCAGAAAAATCCCCAAACTATGAGACACAGAAACGTGTTGTTTATTAACACATAATTGTGTAAAGAAACTTTCTGTCTTCATCATGACATTGAAAACTGATCAGATTGAAAAGGGTGGAAATGGCTCAAGTTTGATGCTTTTTGTTTACTGAAGATGATATTCGTTTTCACTTTTGTCGTCGCATTTACTTTAAATGATATTGAAAATCTGTGTTTTCAAGCTTATGTAAAGCTCCATGCTTTCGTCTGCATTTGAGGAAACCAAATCTATCCTTTAAAATGGTGAAAATGCCGAAAACGTTGAAAACTGAACATTCGACTTTGTGAAAAATGGATTTCATTTTTGAAATCAATATTACTGGGAAAGATGTCCCCAAAATCAGACATCAAAAGCCATGTTCCCCAATGTTATATAACGAGAAATTTATTCCTTGTTATGAGAAAGATAACACGACAATGAGAGATCCTCTATACGGTCAGTTAAGTAGCAACCAATTCACTCTCAAATCACACCTAACCATATTCCACTATAACAAGGAGATTGGACAACGAGGCCCTTGATCCACTATATCTGAAATCACTAATGGCTTGCCTTTAATCATTAGCCTGTTTGATTAAGTTAATCTACGACTAGATGATAAAACTTGGAAGAAACTTGCTTCCAGAGGGGGAAACCAATGCCTGACTGTCTAGTCCGTTACCAATCAGAAGATCAGAGATCATTATGTAAAATTTTATTATAAGATATCTTTTAGCGAAGCCCATCTTTCTAATTACATCATTATCCCTTATTAATAAATCGCTGAGTGTGCAGCCGTAAGGGAAAATATACAGCGTGAAGGAAAAGATGAATCCAACATAATACTTTCTACCAGGGAAAATATAATGTTACACACACACACACACACACACACACACACACACACACACACACACACACACACACACAACACACACACACACACACAACACACACATACACACACCACACACACACACACACACACACACGGATACAAGTGTATAAAAGCAAGGTTTGAACAAATGAAATATAAGCTACAGCAAAAATACAAAATCTTATTAAATTCATAGAATATAAATATAAGAGAGCGAGTTAAACAGTTTAAAGCATCTTTAACAAGTTGAGATGATAGACTTTTCATCTTAATTCCCTTAGATAGAGGATTCTTTATTATCACATAGAAATCGTATTAGAATGGATTTCGTAGTTGTGGGATGAAGCTAAAATCAGGTTAGCTATTGTTCAGAACGGTTGAACTAACATTGATCCCGGTGAGGAAAATGTTAGATGTAGATCAAATATTACTTGACATCAAATAAAGGAAAATTCCAATAAAAATAACATTAGCATAACAGCTTATTATATATTACCATTGGAATATGGAAGTTGGGAAGTATGTGAAGATTACGGAATATATGTGAAAAGAAAAAGAAAATAGAATCAACAATTATATTTACATATATAGATTACATACATAGATTACAGACATACATATATGCATTTATATATGTATGTATATGTTTGCGCGTGTATGTATTACGAATGTATTTTTACGTGTGTGTGTCTGTATGCATCTATATGAGTGTGTATGTGTGTATGTGCGTGTGTTTATAATACTCTAAATCTAAGAGTTTACGATATTTTCTTAAGAATGTTAAACAGGATTAAGGACAAGAATGCACGTAATAGTATTACGTAAGTTATCAGGTGAGATATAATTTTAACTTCAAAATAGAATTAACAAGATTGTGGTAGAAACGGATACAATAAAGCAAGAATAAAAATCAATAACTGAGAGAGAGATATGAATAGATTACAATAGATACTGAAGGACACACAGATATATTAAAATATGCATATCACGCTAAAACACATGTGGATAAGAAGTTTGTATCACGAATTTGTGGTTTTCGGTTCAATCCCAAATTATGTCAGATTGTGTTATACTTTGAGGTGAATCAAAGCATTGTGAGTAATAATTTGGAGAGAGAAACAGAGCAGAAAAACGGCAGAGGAACGATTCTTATATTGTGCTACATTTTTTCATGTGAGGGTTGGATTGAACTGGATTGGACTGGATTGCCTAAGTTAAGTCTACTGCAGGGCGAAGGCCTCGGTATTTTCTCTCCATCAACCACAGTCTGGTGTGAATTTGGACATGAGATCTTATTGATTTGATAATCCAGCCTACCACATTGGGTTGACATGGAGCAGTTGTTGTACTCTTATCCAGGAATAGTGAAGCCGAATACATCGATCCCCAGTGCAGAACTGGTACTCATTTTACAGATCCCGAAAGGATAAAAGGCAAAGTCGCCTTCGGTGGAATTCGAGCTCAGAACGTATGAGATACCTATTTCTTTACTACCCACAAGGGGCTAAACACAGAGAGAACAAACAAGGACAGACAAACGGATTAAGTCGATTATATCGACCCCAGTGCGTAACTGGTACTTATTTAATCGACTCCGGAAGGATGAAAGGCAAAGTCGACCTCGGTGGAATTTGAACTCAGAACGTATGAGATACCTATTTCTTTACTACCCACAAGGGGCTAAACACAGAGAGAACAAACAAGGACAGACAAACGGATTAAGTCGATTATATCGACCCCAGTGCGTAACTGGTACTTATTTAATCGACTCCGGAAGGATGAAAGGCAAAGTCGACCTCGGTGGAATTTGAACTCAGAACGTGGCGGCAGACGAAAGAACGTATGAAATACCGTTAGGAATTTCGCCCAGATGCTAACGATTCTACCAGCTTGCTGTGAAATTTCAACATTTACTAGCATCAACGGGGTATTTTAAGAAAACTAATTCAAATTATAATAAATTAATGTACATTATTTCATATCATGATTATAATTATAATTATGTTTATTATGAAAATTCATTAAAATATCTCTTATGGAATTTTATGTCAAAAATTGATGATGGAAGCAATATTCTGCTAAATTATTTAAATGTTGAATACCGTGAAGCGTTATTTCATTTCTCAGAAGTTTTTGAACCACTTCGGTAAAAATAATATGGTAAAAATAAATTAAATTTGCCACATCTAACAGGGAATTCCAAAAGCGTAAAATAGCTACAATTGCTTAATCATAGAAAAAAATGCAATTATTTAGATCTTACAACAGGAGTATTATAAACCGTAAAAAAACGGAAATAAAAAAATAAGTAAAATTATTGAAATGAAAAAGAGGTTCACTAAAAGAGTATAAAAATATTTTACTAAAATTTACTAATTCTTGAATATTAACATGTCATTTCAAAACTATTACTCTCAGTTACGTAACTGGAAAAATAAAATGCTTTCTCCGGAAAGCAGTTTGACAATCAGCCTCTATTCCATTAACTTAAACTTCAGCTACACCATTTTAGCATCAATTTTACCCAGATGCATAGGTGGGTGGGTTGCACTATTTCAGTCTCTGGAGGTGAAATATTTCTGAAGATTATTTTATTTTATGACAGCAATAATTATGATGAAGATGTTTAAATTCAACGAAGCTATTACATTCGTATTCATTATAGTCCATTTTCTGAAGGCGGCGAGCTGGCAGAATCGTTAGCACGCCGGGCGAAATGCGTAGCAGTATTTCGTCTGTCGTTACGTTCCGACTTCAAATTCTGCCGAGGTCGACTTTGCGTTTCATCCTTTCGGGGTCGATAAATTAAGTACCAGTTACACACTGGGGTCGATGTAATCGACTTAATTCCTTTGTCTGCCTTTGTTTGTCCCCTCTGTATTTAGCCCCTTATGGGCAGTAAAGAAATATATAGTCCATTTTCTTTCAGCATTTGTGAAATGTTTACTTCTATGCTTTGTAATGACTAATTTCACTGCTTGACACCTTTAGCTCAAAAGTCTTTCGGTCCCCATTTACTTCTCTGATCCCAAAGTTCGATAAAACAACTAACAGTTATGTACCGATGGCGAGTCTGATATTTCCTAATGCCGAATTAAAATAATCAGCTTTTGTTTTGAAAAGTAGTGTACGAAAGTATTCTCTAGATTATAACTGCGATATTTGAACATTTACCAACATAAATTTTATATTATGCTCAAGGCTGGCACTTACCAAATTTCTGTAGATAAAAACTGAGTATATGCCATGGAAATAATAAATATTGTATTCCTAATATAAAATAATGCAATATATATGTGCATAAATGCATACATATGTGTGTGTGTGTATACGTGTATATATATATGTGTGTGTGTATACGTGTATATATATATGTGTGTGTATACGTGTATATATATATGTGTGTGTGTAAATATATATATATATTATAAAGTATATATATTATATGGTATATTTAATATACATATATATAAATATACATATTATATGGTATATATAATATATACATACATACAAATATATACATGCATACGTTTATAAATATACATACATATATATACATGAATACATATATATATATACATATATACATGCATACATATATATATATACATACATATATACATATATATATACATACATACATATATACATATATATATACATACATACATATATATATATATGTATATACATATAAATATGTATATATATTTATATATATATACATATATATGTATAAATATATATACATATTTATATGTATATGTATATACATATATTTATATGTGTGTATATATGTTTATGTATGTATGTATGTATGTATGTATGTATGTATGTATGTATGTATGTATGTATGTATGTATGTATGTAGAAGGTTGAAAAGGAACCAACGAGTTGATAAATATATAGGAAAAAAGTCAAGGTAGAAAATGCTAAAATAATTTTGTAAAAAACATTTCGGTACCGGTTTCAGTCATTGAGACTTTTTCAACTGTAAGTATGAAAAACAATAACATTTTGGAAAAGTTAAAGGAAAAGTGTTTTAAAAGAATATTTGTATAGTGTTCAAATACAAAGGGCATTTTCCTTGTTTCTGCCTGTCTCTATCTCTCTTGTTTACTCTTGGGGGTTCGAGGTCATTGTGAATTCTAGGTAGGGAAGAAGAAGAAGAAGAAGAAGAAGGAGAAGGAGGAGGAGAAGAAGAAGAAGAAAAGAAGAAGAAGAAGAAGAAGAAGAAGAAGAAGAAGAAGAAGAAGAAGAAAGCCATGATAGTAGTAGGATGTTAAATAGTCAAGTACCCTGAATGTGATTCGTTGTGGATGGTAGTAGGGATTGAATTCTTGAGACATCTCTTTTGACTTTATTGTATATAATATTTGCGTAGGTTTTATTCTAAACAGCAATAGTGGTAAAGTTAGGAAGGGCGTGGCAGAAAAGAAGAAGACGAAGAAGAAGAAGGAGAAAGAGAAGGGTGAATAAGAAGGAATGTAGGTAGTATGATAGTAGTAGGGTGTTAGATGGTCAAGTGACCTAAAAGTAGCTCGTTATGGATTATAGCAATGATTGGGACTGTTGTTTAATGAATTCTTGCGCATCTCTTGAGTGTATCATTTTTAATATTTGCGTGTGTGTTTGTATTATTCTAAGGCCGTGTTGGATATGTCGTTTGTTGTAGATGCGTTCAAAAGTGGTCTGTATTTTGTAATAAAGAAAGTATCTTTACTAATTCGTTGGCTGCAGGTTGTATCGTCTATGAATTGGTAGAGAGGAAACATTCTGAAGCTTGGATTTTTGTTATTGGCGCAAATGTCAATGTGTTGGCTGAATGCTATTTTTCTGTTTTGGGGAATTATGATCTGGGATCTGTGCAGAGCCATTCTTTTACGTAGACTGTTTTTTGTTTGGCCTATGTATTACTCTTGACACCCAGAGCAGGTTAGTGTGTATATCAGGTTCTCTGAAGCACATGTGAAGTTGCTTTTCACTTTGAAACGTTGTCCCCGTTTGAAGGAGAACTCTGATTCCTCACTTAACTTGACGCATATCGTTGGTAACTCCTTATGGGGGAGGAGGCTGCAATGTCTATCTTGCGGGTAGTGATTTTTCCTTTCTCTGTTTGAAGTTACAAACATGACATTGACCTCTTTCTACCCATCTGTACCGAGTCGAGCTCTAAGTCTTTTCCTCGGACTACCCCGCTCTCCGTTTCGTTTTCAAACTCATTCTTACGGGTTAATAAGACACAACAATTTCTGTTTCCTTTATATTGCTCCTTTTCCGCTAAAAGCCTTTTGTCAACAATAAGAGTGTTCTTCCTATCATACTTTAGCTTCTCCTCATCCCGCTTAAATAATCATCCCCTTATCTTCTCTCGTAATGCGGGACCTCTTTTGTTTTCCAAGCTGCAAGGTGACCTCACGAACGCTGGTAGCAAGAAAAAAATCGACAGTACCCTCTGTGAAGTGGTTGACGTTAGGGCATCTAACCGTAAAAACCATGTAAAAAGAGAAGTACCGGAGTAAGAGGTGTCCGCTGACTCGTTGGAAACTGTCAAACTTCATGACCCATGGAGAACGGATGTAAAATGTTGATGATGATGATTATGGTGATGATGATCATAATGACAATGATGATGATGATAGTGAGGAGGAGGAGGAGGAGGAGGAGGAGGGATGATTATCAGAGCAGTGTGAGGAGTAATTATTATCGTAATTACGTGAACCTTCCGTTTATAACTCATGACATATTGAGTCAACAACAGAATTTCCTTCTCGTTTCACTTGCTAAAATAGCAGCCAAATATCTCTCTTATATTCAAAAATGAAATGAAGGACACATTAGCAATCAGGGTTGACACGAACTAAGCAGCAGCAGCAGCAGCAGCAGCAGCAGCAGCAGCAGCAGCAGCAGCAGCAGCAGCAGCAGCAGTAACAGACACAGCAGAAGCAACAGCAACAACATTTTTACATTATTTTGTTTATTCTTGGAACAGAAGAATGTGAAACAGAAATAGTGCGGCTTCGCCTTAAATATTTGACCTTGGAATAAAATTATATATATATATATATATATATATATATATATATATAATGTTAAACCTTATTTATGGAATTTATTATTTTGCTTGATATATATATATATATATATATATATATATATATATATATACACTCACATATATTTATATTTTTTTTGTTTTATTAGTTCATATTCCTTTTTTTTAGAGAGTGAAGATTACTTCCTTAATCTCGGAAATTCTTCATGCAGATAAATGTAGGGAAGTTGCTGAGAGTTTTTTGTCAATATGACTATCTTTTTATGAATATCTTTTGAATTAGCTCTTAGTCAAATTCATAGATTTTTTTTTCAGTTGAAAAAAAATTTCAAGAACGTATGCATTCCCCAAATCAGCCCTCAACAGATATTGGAAGGAGGCGCCTCTATGAAATGCAATCAATATTTATATACTTTTATTCTGCAAAAAACAATTCTATCAAGGCAGCACAGAGCTAATGATTATCAAGAACTTCTTTGATTTATTAGCTTAGCACTG
>NC_042998.1:32207566-32235066 GCF_006345805.1 Octopus sinensis
TTTCGTAAATTGAGACAAACTCTGCTGTTATAATAATTTATTTGTAGCCAACTTCATCTAAAGGTTACGTTTCAAAATGGTAAATATTTGATAAAGAATACAAGCATTTGAAAGAAACTGTCATTCCATTCGCATAATAAGTACTCTTCATTGCATTTTAGTATTTCTAAGAGCAATAAAATAAGGAACACTTAAAGCTGCATTTTCTGCGCAAAATCTTATTTTAGTATTTTAGCATTGATTTCTCTCTCTCTCCCTCACTCTCTCTCTCTCTCTCCCTCACTCTCTCTCTCTCCCTCACTCTCACTCTCTCTCTTGCTCTTCCTCCCCCTCTGTCACACGCACACCACTCTCTCTTTTTCTGTTTCTTTCCCTTTCACTCTCTCTCTCGCGTGTGCGCTCCTCTTCCCCCTCCCTCTCGCTAATCTAAGTTACTCATCTCTGCACATTCCTTTGGGCCTTAAAAATCGCAAAATTGCGAGGCAGTAATAATATCAGCAGATTCCAACGAATAAACAAACACTGCTAAAACCATTGAACGCTTTCTATAAACCTAACCGTATGTGTTTGTGAGCGAGCATCTATAAGTGTATACATACATATATACACACGCACACACGCACACACACATACACACGCACACAGGTGTGGTAAGAAGCTTGCTTCCCACCCACATGGTTCCGGGTTCAGTGTCACTGTATATATCTGTGTGTTTGTTTGTCCACTCCCAACATCGCTTGACAACCGATGTAGGTGTGTTTACGTCCTTGTGACTTAGCGGTTCTGCAAGTACTAGGCTTACAAAAAAATAAGTCCTCAGGTCGATTCCTTCGACTAAAACCCCTTAAGGCTGTGATCCATCATAGCTGTTGTCAAATGACGGAATCAAATGAAAGAATACATATGTGTGTATGTGTATGTGTGCGTGTGTGTGTGTGTGTGGAGGCGCGTGGCTTAGTGGTTAGCATCATGAACGTAAGATTGTGGTTTCGATTCCTGGACCGGGCGACGCGTTGTGTTCTTGAGCAAAACACTTCATTTCACGTTGCTCTAGTCTACTCAGCTGGCAAAAATGAGTAACGCTGCGACGGACCGGCGTCCCATCCAGAGGGGAATTTCTACGCCACTGAAACCGGGAAACCGGCCCTTATGAGCCTGGCATGGCTCGAGAAGGAACATTTATATTTATGTATAAGTTTGTATATCAGCCGTCATGACTGACCGCTAGCTTTCATCCTTTCTGATTTTTTTATTCTCTCTCTGTTTATTTTCTCGTGTTCCTTTCTGTTGAAGAGCGTAGGCTCGAAACGTAAAAGACTTTTGCACCTTCCCGATTAACACACCTATTTGCTGTTTATACACGTACTCCGTCTTTTGTTTTTCTGTAAATTCCAACTATTACATATTATGAATATTTTATGTGGTTTTAGAGTGAAGTTTTGACTGCTATCTCTAGCACGATTGTATCTTTTTAGATACGCTTAATTATAAATATAAATATTTAAACATACACAGCTGTATGTATATGTGCATATACGTACATGTGCGTGTATGCATGCGATTATGTATGTACCTTTGCCTCCCTTTTCTTAAATACATTAGCCATATATAAATCTATGATTTATTATATAAGTTTATTGTCATTATTATTCTTTATTCATTAGGCTAATCTTTTTGTCGTTTACATCCAATTGTTTGTCTTCACACTCATTTGCTTTTAACGTTCTTACTTCGTAAAATCTTTCTCCGACTTTTACAGCATTCATCTTCGTTTATAATACATCTCAGCACTTAAAATATCTTATGCTTTCTTCCAACTTTTGTTTTTACTGACTGACAGGCCGCTGTCAATGAGTCACCCTGTATTTTCCGTTTAATAATATATGTGTGCGGCTGTCTGTGTGTGTGTGTAGTAAAAGTATTTGAATTTAGAAAGAAAGTTTTATCTACGTCAATGAGTCAGGCATCTAAGTTAAAGGCTTTCGACCTCTTACTGGAATCATCCATCTCCAACGTACTTAAGTCCTGTTACCATTTGTTTAGAATGTAAGTGTTTGGAATTGGCAGGCACGTCACTTAACTGTGAGGAATCGAAGTAATGTATTATTAACGATTGTGTTGTTTGCAAGCACAAATAAAATAATGGCTTCAAACTTTGGAGCAAGGCCAGCAATTTTCGGTTCGGGCCAGGGGCTAAGTAGATTACATCGGCTCCACTGTTCAACTGGTACCTATTTTATCGACCACGAAAGGATGAAAGGTAAAGTCGACCTCGGTGGAATTTGGACTCAAAACGTAAAGACGGACGAAATACCACTAAGCATTTTTTCCGGCGACTCTGCCACTTCACCGCCTTAAGCACAATTAATATAATCCTTTCTATTATAAGCACAAAGTCTTGAGTTTCTATCATATGCACAAGGCCTTGAGTTTCTTGATTTTACTTAATTTATCGGCCCCGAAAGGATAAAAATTAAAGTCTACCTCTGCGGAATTTGAACTTAGAACGTAGCGACGGACCAAAAGATCGCTAAGCATTTTGTCTGGTGTACTGATCATTCTGCCAGTTGGCCACCAGTTAATATAATATCTATTGAAAATGGTAACGGGGAACTTTATACAAATCTTTCATTTAAGAAACTAGTCATAGCGGTTTGTCATCTTTTTGAAACCATGGGAGTAAATGTCATGGTTACAAATGGAGACCGCGGACGAGCTAGCCGCCGAACTTGACCAGTGCTGTCTGGCATGATTCCGCCCATCCTCCGAGCCTCACAAATGAGCTTGGCTCAATGTAGCGCCATTACCCCGCAAGTGGTGTTCAACTTGATAGTCACTGCGTGTGCATTGGCGTTTTCTTAGGCTTGGTCTTCATATCTGAGGGCCGAATGGTAGGCCGATGTGAATCCACAGTGGATTCTTTTGCCCTCCACCCACTAGCGTTCATAGTGCTGGGGGCCTTCCACGCCATGCCACCCTTAATATTATAATGCAGGGCCGAGACGCTGCAGGCTTCCCTTCCCGGCTCGAGCCAGTGGGGATGGTAAAAGGCCGGGCGGTATGACGATTTTCCAGTTCCGTGGTGGTAGGCCCTTTTATCTCGGAGGACACATATTGTGACACCTTCACCAGCGGCAACTTGGTGTTGTCAGCTACCAGTCCAGGCTCCGCTGCTTGTCAGGCTGAGAAAAAACAACAGGTTTATGGTCGAGCCTGCGGTAGTTGAAATCTGTGACGTTCTTGGCCGGATCATACCTTCGCTCATCGATATTGGGGTGGAGATTGCTCTCCGCAAATGGGAGCCCCGTGAATAAGAGCGGCTGTTCCAGTGCATTACCCTCGCTATCCTCCAGAGTTACTCCTTTTCCATTTTGTCTGCCCGTGCCTGACTAAAAGCAACTGTTTATTGCAGTTTGATAAAAACTTGGACTTCTTATTACCTGTCATATATGCATGGTTTCGTTATATATCATAATACACATTATATTTATTCTCCAAATTCTGCCGAGGTTGGCTTTGCTTTTCATCCTTTCGGCGGGGGGGGGGGGATAAAATAAGTATCAGTTCAACACGGGGGCAGGAGTGATGTAATCGACATGTTCCGTCCCTGAAGTTTCTGGCTTGTGTATATATATAAGGATAAGATCGTTATTTAAATATCGAACTTATCATGTGGCCAGCATGGAAATAAAACACTTGAAAGGTAATAATTATTATTATTAAAATTATAATTTAGGGTATCTATAAGAGATACCACCACGCTTGAAATAGCAGCGAAAACTTGACTCTAAAACCACATTAAAAGTTCATACAGCACCAGGAGAGAAGACAAAATAAATAAACTAGCAAAAAAATTACTGGATAATTCCAGATTCCGGATTTCTGGTTTTGCATAAGAAATGCTTTGCCTCTTCAGTGGAATATACACAGCACATAAATACAAATATAATATATATATATATATATATATATATATATATATATATATAATATATATATATATATATATATATATATATATATATACTAAGATCATTTCAAATACGTTTGCAACAATATATGATAAAATATAAACAGTAACAGCAAAACTGCTACTGGAGTAAAGATTATTTGCCAACGTAACATGACAGTCCTGGTTTAGGACGAATGTTGCCTAACCCAGAACTGCCATGTTATGTTGGCAAATAATCGCTACTCCAAAATACTGTTGCTGAATATCTTACGTTGTGAGATTTACAAATAGTAATTTTTCTAAAAAAGCTACTATTGTAAAATAGCCCAGCCTATATATTTTCTAATTATAGACACTAATCAATGAGTAGAATGTTTTATTTGGGCACAGATAATGTTGTAACATAAAACAAAAGGTGATATCTATCTGAATAGAACTTGTAGCAAGTACGTGCAATGGTTCTGATACGGATTAGAGGAAACGTGGACATTGAATAAAGTATACTGCAGAGGCACATACAGAAAGATACAGTTTGTATAAAAATAACAAGGTACATTATTGAAGATACTCACCCACCCGCCCCTGTTTATATAGATCAGGAAAACAAGAACAGATGAATAAATGAAATGGCTGTGGTATGGTTCGAACTGATTACTATACTATTTAGAAACCTACACCTCAAATATTTGCTTTAACTATTTTTATTTCTTTACTACCCACAAGGGGCTAAACACAGAGAGGACAAACAAGGACAGACAAACGGATTAAGTCGATTACATCGACCGCAGTGTGTAACTGGTACTTATTTAATCGACCCCTAAAGGGTAAAAGGCAAAGTCGACCTCGGCGGAATTTGAACTCAGAACGTAGCGGTTGACGAAATACCTATTTCTTTATTACCCACAAGGGGCTAAACACAAAGAGGACAAACAAGGAGAGACAAACGGATTAAGTCGATTACATCGACCCAGTGCGTAACTGGTACTTATTTAATCGATCCCGAAAGAATGAAAGGCAAAATCGACCTCGGCAGAATTTGAACTCAGAACGTAGCGGCAGACGAAATACCTATTTCTTTACTACCCACAAGGGGCTAAACACAGAGAGGATAAACAAGGACAGACAAACGGAATAAGTCGATTATATCGACGCCAGTGCGTAACTGGTACTTATTTAATCGACCTCGAAAGGATAAAGTGCAAAGTCGACCTCGGCAGAATTTGAACTCAGAACGTAACGGCACACGAAATGCTGCTCAGCATTTCGCCCGGCGTGCTAACGCTTCTGCCAGTTCGCCGCCTTTTATTTGCTTTAACTAATTTTGAGAAACTACTAATGTTTTTATACATATTTATATTTACTATTTGCCCATGCATATTTAGAATGTAGTCTTATACTACTTAGACTGTCGTTTTAACAAGGTTATAAATGAATCTGTAGATTAGGCGAGTTGCATTATTTATTAGGACTACTTCTTTGCAAATGGGGAATTCTTTCACGTTTTAACCACACAGCTGTAAAATATTGATAGTTTCTATTCTACCAGGTTATAAGAAATTACAATTGAATAATAACCTAATGCTAGAAGAATTGTAAAACTTTGAATTTTGCAGTATCAATAGTTTCAGCAGATGTTTAAGACTTTTAACTCTATATTGACCATTCAACCCTGAAATACAACGAATTAACTCAGGCTTTGATCTCCGGGCTTTGAAAGTTTGATCTTTGGATCAGTCTTTTATCTTTTCAACAATTTGGCTACTGTATTTTCACAGGTATTATTAATTTAATATTAATTCATTGGTATAATGTTCGATATAATATTGAATATGGTACCAAAACTATGTGGTCATGGCAAAGTCAGAGAATCGAAATATATGTGATAATAGAATGAATGGCGCAAGTATTGATCTTATTCACTATGAGACACGGGGAAAAAAAGTTGAAATGGAAATTATATTGAATCTATGTCTCTGATGATTCGGGTAGCAATAAAACCTCAAAAAGAAAAGCGAGAGAAGAGTTGCAAATGCAATTCATTGTGAACGAATAAAAGATTTAAAAGATTTTCCTGCTATACAACTGAATAAAAACTGCTATAATAGGACTGGTTTGGCAGTTCTTGTGTCGGTTAACTTACAAGCATTTCAGAGGAGTATTTTACAAGACGTTTTACAGTCGAGAGATATAATAAACTAGAAGAGGTTTAAATGAAGCTAAATCTAATGCATAGACATCATAAATAGTAGACATGGGTATTGGAGTATGTTTAAATATCTTGAAACTGGAGCCGTAATAAACTCCAATTATTTCGAAAACAAAATAATATAAAACTGACTGATAGACAATTGGTTCAGTTAACAAATTATGAAAAACAACTGAGAATATTGAAAACCTGTAAAAGTAGCATATAATACACAAAATTGGTACTAAACACGTTGCTTTGTAGTAAAGATCAGATGTGAACACTATACTGTATAATCAGCACAAGTTATTCAAAGCATCTGCCGCTACGTTCTGAGTTCAAATTCCGCCGAGGTCGACTTTGCCTTTCATCCTTTCGAGGTCGATTAAATAAGTACCAGTTACGCATTGGGGTCGATGTAATCGACTTAATCCCTTTGTCTGTCCTTGTTTGTCCCCTCTGTGTGTAGTCCCTTGTGGGCAGTAAATAAATAGGTATTCGAAGGATGCCGGGAACTCTTTTAGAGACCGAAAGAAAATCAATGTTTCACATATTGTGAATGTTATTGCACTTAATTCTAAAGTATTCCTGAGTAGACCTATGGTCAAAGGTATTCCAATGATAACCATAATATATGTTTGCTTCTATCTGATATTATCTAATGTGTCCTTTTTTTAAAGACAGGGTTGGAATTAAGAAACACATGACTGAAGATAGTTGAGGCTTCTTCTTTGACTCTTGCATTGGACGTGAGTATAAAATGAAGCCCGTGATTGACGTAGCGTGTGGTTTCTTATTTCTTTATTGCCCACAAGGGGCTAAACGTAAAGGGGACAAACAAGGACAGACAAAGGGATTAAGTCGATTACATCGACCTCAGTGCGTAACTGGTACTTAATTTATCGACCCCGAAAGGATGACAGGCAAAGTCGACCTCGGCAGAATTCGAACTCAGAACGTAGCGGCAGGCGAAATACCAATTTCTTTACTACCCACAAGGGTCCAAACACAGAGGGGACAAACAAGGACAGACAAACGGATTAAGTCGATTACATCGACCCCAGTGCGTAACTGGTACTTAATTTATCGACCCCGAAAGGATGAAAGGCAAAGTCGACCTCGGCGGAATTTGAACTCAGAACGAAACGGCAGACGAAATACTGTAGAGCATTTCGCCCGGCGTGCTAACGTTTCTGCCAGCTCGTCGCCTTAGTGGTTTCTTCTATTAACTAGGTTACATTATTAAGAATAGTTTTAAACACAATGAAAACATAAAAGCTAGAACTGTAAAACAAATATAAGAGATTCGTGGAGTCATTACCTTTGCTTTAGCTCACCTGAATGAAATATTACGCTGTATAATAGTAGAGACTACAAAGAACGCAGAAAAATCATTTTTGTATAATCTGTTGAGCACAACTTGTAGAAAGGCACGGCACGTGATAACACTTCTGTAATAATTTATCATTATATATACTTTGATGTTTATGACATGGATTTCATACAGAAGTGAAATTGAATTTTATAAACTTATTTTTATTGCTCTTTTTTATTATTTATTTACGCATGATTTAATTGAGATCATCTCTAATTATGTACAACATTTTCACATATTGATTTTAAGATTAATCTGAATGCAGAAACGTTCATTGTAAATTAAGCAAAGTGTAAAGGAAATTTAGAAGCAACTGAAAACTTGGATTGTGGATTGTGCAGCCGGTTTAACTTTGGTTCCCTAGGTGATATGGTTTATACTACAGTGAAATTAAGAGAGTGAAATGACTTGAAAGGAATTGCTGCCTTTGTTGTCAAGAAAAGAATTATCTTTCCATATAATGGAAATCTTATATGCGTATTTCTCTAAGACAGTAGAAAATAGGCAATAAAAGGAATTGCCGTGCAGCCACACAAAATAACATCTTGGTTATTTGTTATGAACTGGAGTGAAAGGTTACCCAGAATAAAGTTGAAGGAGCAGCTTCTCACTGCATCTCTGTCGAATGTGTAAAAGAATGGAATTGCGACGTACATGAACGGCAGAAGAAGTCTTTGAAGACATTGCAAAGTCGGGAATGAGATGTTTAGATGTAAATGTGCCTTTAGAAGGCTTTCCTTACAAAATGAAATATTGATGAGTACGTAATATGTCTAGAAAGGTATACGTTCATACATGTGTGTGTACATGTGTTTGTGTGTGTGTGTGTGTGTGAATATACCTATAGAACAATGTAAAGTTTATAAAATCAAAGGTGAGTACCAGTAAAATGTAAAATGAAAATGGCATGTCTTTCACCATTTCCAAAAATCGCAATACGAAGACGTTTCAAAACATTTTCACAATGTAAAAAAAAAAAAAAATAACAGAATTTAGGAAAAAAATTAAATTCAGTTGTTGGTCAGTTTATATAATTTATAGCGATATACAGGAGATAAAAATCATTGCAATAATCTTTTCTACTCTTGAAACAAGGCTCGAAATTTTGGGCGAGGGCGCCAGTCGATTAGATCGACCTCAGTGCGCAACTGGTACTTAATTTATCCACCCCGAAAGGATTAAAGGCAAAGTCGACCTCGGCGGAACTTGAACTCAGAACGTAAAGACTGACGAAATACGTATTTCTATTTCTTTACTACCCACAAGGGGCTAAACGGAGAGAGGGCAAACAGGGACAGACAAACGGATTAAGTCGATTACATCGACCCCAGTTCGTAACTGGTACTTGTCTAATCGACCCCGAAAGGATGAAAGGCAAAGTCAACCTCGGCGGAATTTGAACTCAGAACGTAACGGCGGACGAAATACCGATAAGCATTTCGCCCGGCGTGCTAAAGTTTCTGCCACCTTGCCGCCTTAAAATGATTGCAATATTAATAACATTTGTTGGCTAGGTTAGTAAAGATGAAGATAGCATTGATCTTGGTGGCATTTCAATTGTACATTTTTCCTGTTGACTTATTGCATTCAGATTTCAGTTTGTCTTTGTGACCCAAATAATTATAAGAAACAAAGACGGAATTTATCTTCATGTAAGGTTGATCTTGAAAACTTTTGTGTCTACAGTAGATGTAAATGGATTGTTTGATAACGATAAACAGCTTTACTATTTTTGGTCAGTGATTTAGAAGTTTAGATATACGAGAACAATACTTCGAAAGATCATTGTTAACGTTTCCGAGAAAACAATTTGTAGCAATTTTATTGGCAGAATAGTCAGTGAGATAATAAATCAATCTACTTCAAATTGTTCTATGACTTTAGTAGGAGCCATAAGGAAGAAGATAAACATTACTACAACATCAGAAGGACTGGTTTGAAATGGAAGTGGAGTTTCGTATATTCCAATTGACATTGCAATAAAGTGAATTATAAAGGATTTCTATCTTGTTGCCACCACAAAGTAATAATTTTTCATTATATATTTTTAGTCTTCCTATTATTGCCGTTATCTGTTACGTTTATTGTTGGTGTGAATATATTTTCGCCGTATAATGGATAAAATATGTTCATACTAGCATTTATGTAGATAATAATGTTAAAGTATCAGTTCAATGATTGTTTTATGATTTTTTCCCATTGATATATAAAGTCCTCTTTTTGCTCTTTGATGTCGCAGTATAACGTCAAGCGTTTCTGTACTTTATTGCTTCAACCAGTTATAAAAGTACGATCCTCTGAACAACATGGCACGCTTCGCATTTCCGACACTTCAATGCAACAAACCATATACGTCGTTCGTCTCTAGCTCGACACATCAGCTAACGCTTAGCTTTTCAAACATAACTTCAGCCATATCGACATCAATGAATCCTGTAATAATTTTCAAGGCCAACAAGATTAGGTTTAGCAGCCGACATATTTTACTGGGTCAAGAAATATTTCAGTTAGTTTCTTGTGTGCTTAATTTTCTATCACCTTTTTATGGAGAACTCACACAATTCTTTTTCTAACTGCATGAGTGCATGTTCTCACATATACATGGTTTTAAAATGCATATATTTTGCACATATGTAGAAAACACGTCTATGGATAGATATTGTAAATATATGTCTATAAGTCGAGCAACATTTACTAGGCACTCAAAGCAAAGGGAAAATGCCTACTTCAAAGAACCCTGTCATTCCAACAGTTTTATGCAAAATTCCAAATGAAAGACTTGAGATGCACCTGTTCCAGTTAGCTCTAACGCCACATACTTGTTTTCCTTCAGAAGCCAATACTTTTTCTTCTGTAATGTTATTGAGCCTGAGCAGAGTATTGTCATACAATATATTACGGGACACAGTTATTGCTCCTCTATATGCACATTTAGTAGAAACTCATTACTGTCACTGAGCAGTTCTCTTGAGCATGTCTAATGTTCTTAGCTTCTTGTTTTGATTGATACCTTCTTAATACAGACTTTTTTCATCCAAGTTAGTCAACAAATATAAGATAACTGTCCAGAGCCGCTCCAAACCGACAGAAATAGCGGCCAAATTTCCCTCTAATCAAAATATAACACCGTAGAAAGGGTACAATATAGTTATATACACAGATTCCGAAAAGATGGAATGGTCAAGTCTGGGATAGTTTTGAAGGTAAGTCTGTTTCCTTAAAATTTTTTGGAGTTTACAACAACAAAATGACAACAATACAAGTTCACACTTAATATTTTGCTTTCTATAAATCACATAACAAACTTGAATTCTGTACATATAGGTTAATCTGTATATTCGATCTACACTCTGTTCGCACATTGCTTCTAATCCTTTAGACACCATCTTAACCGAACTAATTGTTATCTAGCCATGAGAGGGCTTCTTCTAAGCGTTCTTCGATTTACTAGAAAATATTTCCTTCAAACCACATTCTACTGTTTTAAAAGAGCATGACACACACACAAACAAAGACTGCACATACATATATTCATGTATGTATATGTGTATATACTCTTTTACTCTTTTACTTGTTTCAGTCATTTGACTGCGGCCATGCTGGAGCACCGCCTTTAGTCCAGCAAATCGACCCCGAGACTTATTCTTTGTAAGCCCAGTACTTATTCTATCGGTCTCTTTTGCCGAACCGCTAAGTGACGGGGACGTAAACACACCAGCACCGGTTGTCAAGCAATGCTAGGGGGACAAACACAGACACACAAACACATACACACACACATATATATATATATATATATACATATATAGGGCAGGCTTCTTTCAGTTTCCGTCTACCAAATCCACTCACAAGGCTTTGGTCGGCCCGGGACTATAGCAGAAGACACTTGCCCAAGATGCCACGCAGTGGGACTGAACCCGGAACCATGTGGTTGGTTAGCAAGCTACTTACCACACAGCCACATAAACATAAATTTAAATATATATATTTATATACACACACATACACACACACACAAATATAGGGATATAAGCATATATACATACATACGTTAATACATACACACACACACACACCACACACACACACACACACATATTTATTTCTTTATTGCCCACAGACGGCTAAACATAGAAGGGACAAACAAGGACAGACAAAGGAATGAAGTCGATTACATCGACCCCAGTGCGTAACTGGTACTTAGTTAATCGACCCCGAAAGGATGAAAGGCAAAGTCGACCCCATCGGAGGTTGAACTCAGAACGTAACGGCAGACGAAATGCCGCTAAGCATTAGGCCCGACGTGCTAACGATTCTGCCAGCTCGCCGCCCTGACACACCCACCCTCTCACACACGCGCACGCAAATATAGGCGCATGGCTCGGTCGTTAGAGTGTCGGACTCACAATCATGAGGTTTGTGAGTTCGATTCCTGGACCAGGCAGTGTGTTGTATTCTTAAGCAAGACACTTTATCTCATGTTGCTCCAGTTCACTCATTGTAGAAATGAGTTGTAACGTCACTGGTACCCAGCTCTATCGGCATTTGCCTTTGCCTTTGATAACATCAGTGGCATGGAGAAGGGAGGTTGGTATGCATGGGCGACTGGTGGTGTTCCATAAACAACCTTGCCCGGACTTGTGCCTCGGAGAAGAAATTTCTAGGTGCATTTCATGATCATACATGACCGAAAAGGTTCTTTACCCTTTGTATACACACGCACACACAAACACAAACACACACATACTCATATGGTCATATATCAGGACTAGCAGTATCGCCCGGTGTTGCTCGGGTTTGTAAGGGAAATAACTATAAAGCATTTTTAGAGAGTTATAGCCAAAAAATAGCAAAAAATGCATTAAAAATGGAAAAGGAATTATGTTTTTTTTTTTTAAATCGTTGACTCATCGTAGACATTTTTAGAGAGTTACTTCCCTTTATTTAAAAAATATGCATTAAAATGGAAAAAATGATGGTAAATTATTTTAAAAATCGTAGACTCATCGTAGACGCGCGCTAATACCCAGAAGGGCTCGATATGAATCACGACTATAAGATACCCGGTTTTGGTTAAACTGCATCGCAAAATGTGGGAGTAGTTAGGAATCTAAATCGGAGTAGACAGACACACAACCTTTCTTTTATATATAAAGATATCAAGCGATTCTGCTTATAGGTTTGTTCATTTGTGTTTGAACTCGACTTAAACAGCCAGAAGCTTCCTCTACAATGGGGAAATTTTCTTGAGCCTTTAGCTGAGAGAGCTATTTCAGAGTCAGGTAAGAAAGTAAGTTCTGTTCAAATATCGAAGTAAAATAAAATAAAGTGAAAGCTGAAACGAAATGACAAAGTCAAAGAAGTGATTCAACTTTGCGTATAATAAAAAATAAAATTAATGTTCACCCAATCCAGAACTGTGTTAAAGTGAAATCGTGCGTCGAGCAAACCGAGTGAAAGTTTTATAATAGTACAATACACAAAAATAATAATTTTTATATTGAAACACGCAAATTACTCGAGAGAAACTACCAGAAATAATTCTTTAGGGAGGTGACATTAAGTCTTATAGTTTGCAAAAACGGCAATAAAGAGGTTTAGCTAATGAAAAATTTCTTAGCAGCAATACCATGAATATTCCCATGGGGAATTATTTCTTCCTCTAGAATTCCATTCATTATTTTCTTTGGGTTATCTGCGGTCAGTCTGAAGTAATTAAGCAATTAGGTAATAATGGAAATTATTTATTTCTTAGTTAATATCCGTATTATCATTTTATTCTAATGCATCACATAATTTGTATTAATGCGGGTGTTTTATATATTTTAATTGCAATCAGATTTTTCGGATTTTGCCAATGTTCTGAATATGAAACTAGGCCAAATTCTGTTCCGTTTCTCTTCTATGAGTTTAGTGTTTTTTTTTTTTTGTTTATTAATTTGTATTCAGCAATCAATATACTAGACGGAATCCCTCTAGGCTCTACATCAACTAAAATAATTAGCTGGAAAAAATCCAATCAAGGGCACTGTTTTGTATGCCCCTATTCAACATAATATCTCTTTTTAGTCTTCTATTTTTACATAATTGATTCACTTTGTGTGTGTGTGTGTTTGTTTGTGTGTGTGTGTGTGTGTGTGTGTGTGTGTGTGAATAATATTCTTCTCTTTGATCAATCACTTTTAAAACATCACTAGTTTGTACACTTCTATATTTAAAAGATGAGGAATTATGTACATTATTTACATTACTTACAATTGATGGATATTTGCCCTCACCTTGTTTGCTGTTAACACAACGTTTCGGCTGATATACCCTCCATCAAGAGTCTTGGGGAAATTTCGAACCTGGGTTCGATTCCAAGCAGTGACCTGAATAATAATAATAATAATAATAATAATAATAATAATAATAATAGGGTCCCACCTGCAAGGTCATGTGCTGTTTATCTTGATATGAGATCACCATGCCGTGCACATATGGTTGTGATGCATATGCCTGATGTACCCTTATCAGACGTGTAGTCATGATGGGTATACTGGGCTTTGTATATTTTACCCCAGTTTCATTTTGATGTCATGCACTGCTCTCTCGATAATAATAACATTGAAACATACCTTAGGAATGAGAACCCAGGTTCTAAACTTCCCCCAAGACACCTGATGAAGGCTTGGAGGGTATATCAGCCGAAACGTTGTATTAACAACAAACAAGATGAGGACAATTATCCGTCAAATGTAAATAATGTACATTATTCCTCATCTCTTGAATATAGAACTGAATAATAATAATAATAATAATAATAATAATAATATGTATTAGACATTCACTAGTACAACACAAAAAAAACCCAAATATATGGCACAGAACTTCCAACCTGTTGTCTCTTGAGGTCTCTGGGTGAGACTTGGAGCCAACTTGTACAGACATAAAGCAAAAGTCAAACAATGAATAATAATAATAATAATAACAACAACATCGTAAGATACCTTAGGAATGAGAACACAGGTTCGAAATTTCTCCAAGATACCTGATGAAGGCTGGAGGGTATATCGACTGAAACATTGTGTTAACAACAAACAAGATGAGGACAAATATCTGTCAAATGTAAATAATGTAAATAATGTATCACTAGTTTGTGTAAAAGTAAAATATGAAATTTTACAATACGTAAACAATTTTAGCAATTTTCGTAAAGCATCTTCTCGAATATACTTATCTCTTCCTTTGGATTTTCAAAATAATCAATGGAATTAAGCTTTAATTTAGCTGTCACTGTGACCATAAATCTAATTTATTATACAAATGTGTAGCCAATAGTTATATCAAACTTTAGGTCGTTATCAATGAACTGAAATTTTTTATACAGCCACTATAGAGTGGTGCATGTGCGATGCTTCAGAAAGAAAGCTAAAAATAGTCTTAAGAAAGATATTCTTTTTTAAATATTATAATTGATTGGAACAAACGGCAGTTTGGTTTATGAACAAGCAGGTGTTGTAAAAGTTTGCTTAAAATCAGTTTGGCAAGATTTAAATTCATGAAAAATGCCCTTTGGTGAAAGTGACATTGATGAATGTGTAGGAAGAGAGGTTGTAAGAACTGAATATTGTGTACAAACTGCCAACAGTGGAACTACAAAAGGTAATTAATATTGTTGCTGCACCAGATGTTTTTGTTTCGCAGAGAGTACGAAAACGACGGAAGAACAACATGTCTATCACTTTCTAGCTGACTACTTTACTCATTGTATTACATACACAGCAGCCAATACTATTCTCTCTCCCTCTCTCTCTCTCTCTCTCTCTCTAGGCGGCGAGCTGGCAGAAACGTTAGCACGCCGGGCGAAATGCTTAGCGGTATTTCGTCTGCGTTACGTTGTGAGTTCAAATTCCGCCGAGGTCGACTTTGCCTTTCATCCTTTCGGGGTCGATAAATTAAGTACCAGTTACGCACTGGGGTCGATGTAATCGACTTAATACCTATGTCTGTCCTTGTTTGTCCCCTCTGTGTTTAGCCCCTTGTGGGTAATAAAGAAATAGGTATTTCGTCTGCCGTTACGTTGTGAGTTCAAATTCCGCCGAGGTTGACTTTGCCTTTCATCCTTTCGGGGTCGATAAATTAAGTACCAGTTCCGCACTGGGGTCGATGTAATTGACTTAATACCTATGTCTGTCCTTGTTTGTCCCCTCTAAGTTTAGCCCCTTGTGGGTAATAAAGAAATATGTATTTCGTCTGCCGCTACGATCTGAGTTCAAATTCCGCCGAGGTCAACTTTGCTTTTCATCCTTTCGGGGTCGATAAATTAAGTACCAGTTTCGCACTGGGGTCGATGTAATCGACTTAATCCGTTTGTCTGTCCTTGTTTGTCCCTTCTATGTTTGGCCCCTTGTGGGCAATAAAGAAATATATTCCCTCTCTCTCTCTCTCTCTCTCTCTCTCTCTCTCTCTCTCTCTTTTCCTGCATGTCTATATTCTTTTATTCTTTTACTTGTTTCAGTCATTTGACTGCGGTCAGCTGGAGCACAGCCTTACGAGTTTTAGTCGAACAAATCGACCCCAGGACTTATTTTGTTAAAGCCTAGTACTTATTCTATCGGCCCCTTTTTGCCTAACCGACAAATTACGGGGACGTAGACACACCAACACCGGTTGTCAAGCGATGATAGGGGACAAGCACAGACAAAAGACACACATATATAGATATATCACCGTGATCACCGTGACCGACCAGGCTATCAGATGTTGCTACACATCGCTGGTCACAATGTGCTTCGCATTGTTTTAGCCGTCAAATGACGCTACCCCGCTGGCTGAGCGAGCAGGCCAACAGAAGAAAGGGTGAGAGAATGTTGTGGTGAAAGAGTACAACAGTGATCGCCACCACACCCTGCCGGAGCCTCGTGGAGCTTTTTAAGTGCTTTCGCTCAATAAACACTCACAATGCCCAGTCTGAGAATCGAAACCGCGATCCTGCGACTGCGAGTTCGCTGCCCTAACAACTGGGCCATTGTGCCTCCACATATACACACACACACACACACACACACACATATACTTATATATATATATGTATATATATATATATATATATATATATGACCTCGTGTGTACCGTTGGCGATTTTTTTTCCTCTGTCTTCCCTTCTCTGGATCTTTCCTTCTCCTATGTTTCCGACGAAGAGCTCCGCTCGAAACGTTAAACCCTCCTTCTTTCCTTCTTTCCTGAGCGTCCAATAATATTATATTTGTTCCACGTCCTCGAGTTGTTGTGTTTTTTGTGCTTTCTTGTTTGGATTAACTTTATATATATATATATATATATATATTAGTGCATCGTAGAACTCCTGCAGCTTGTTTTCATCCAAGTATATCTTCTGCAATTTATAGTTCTACCATTCAATTTGGTGTGTTCGAAACTTCTGTTAAAATTGTAACCGAGGTTAAATACATCCTTGTAGAAAACTACCTGATAAAGGACTCTCTCCGTGACAATTATGTACTTATTTTTTTATCCGTCAGAAAGATATGGTTTATGGATTTCTTAAACAACTTTTGATTTTAATTTGTTGATAGTATGAATGTATCTAATATTATTTTTAAATATTTATTTTTACTGGCAGAGTCTTGTCCGACATTCTAAATATTTCAATCATCATTTAGCTTAGTTGAAGTTTAGGAAAATAAAAATTTTACTATTTGCTAGCTTTGACGAGCTGTCTTTCGCTTGCCTTGATAATAGTATACTTAGTGTCATATTTAGTTTGCGTCAACAAACTGGGGATGAACAGAAATACGAATATTTAAACGTAATATATATGGCGTCATCCGCCCAGTATTCAATCCACGTATAGCAGGGGCAATTAAAACAAGCTATTAATATCATTACCGAATAATAAGCCTTAGATTCAGAATACCTCCGTAAGGTTTTGTATACATCTTCCGCGGAGGTCGACTTCGCCTTTCATCCATTCAGCGTCGATATGATAAGTGCTGGTTGAACATTTCTTTATTGCCCACAAGGGGCTAAACATAGAGGGGACAAACAAGGACAGACAAACGGATTAAGTCGATTACATCGACCCCAGTGCGTAACTGATACTTTATTTATCGACGCCGAAAGGATGGAAGGCAAAGTCGACTTCGGCGGAGTTTGAACTCAGAATGTAGCGGCAGACGAAATACCTATTTCTATTTCTTTACTCCCTACAAGGGGCTAAACACAGAGAGGACAAACAAGGAGAGACAAACGGATTAAGTCGATTAAATCGACCTCAGTGCGTAACTGGTACTTAATTTATCGACCTCGAAAGGATGGAAGGCAAAGTCGACCTCGGCGGAATTTGAACCCAGAACGTAACGGCAGACGAAATACCTATTTCTTTACTGCCCACAAGGGGCTAAACACAGAGGGGACGAACAAGGACAGACAAACGGATTAAGTCGATTACAGGGACTCCAGTGCGTAACTGGTACTTATTTAATCGACCCGAAAGGATGAAAGGCAAAGTCGACCTCAGCGGAATTAGAACTCAGAACGTAGCGGCAGACGAAATACCTATTTCTTTACTACCCACAAGGGGCTAAACACAGAGAGGACAAACAATGACAGACAAACGGATTAAGTCGATTATATCGAGCCCAGTGCGTAACTGGTACTTAATTTATCGACCTCAAAAGGATGAAAGTCGACCTCGGCGGAATTTGAACTCAGAACGTAACAGCAGACCAAATACGGCTACGCATTTCGCCCGGCGTGCTAACGTTTCTGCCAGCTCACCGCCTTAATAAACCTCCAGAATAATGTGTTTACTCTGCATTACATAGCTGGGTAACCGACTTTTCTTTGTGCAGATTGCGCCATAGAGACTTTCAGTCAGTATCATGAGCCTGGGCTGGTTACATGTCTTCCATTTCCGCGTGCTTTATAGACAGAAAAGTAGAAACCTGCTACAAACAGTTGTTTGAGGTAATGAATAAGATGTGATAGCTTCAACAGCAACTGTTTTTGTATCAAGAGGAATTCCAGTCGCAAAGGTTCTGCATGCTGGTTCGAGTGAGCAGTCAGACACTTTACATTCTTAATCTGACTTGAGTCATCATTTTGTGTCGGAGCAGTGCTATGAACCAGTGCAACTGGCTCACCTTTTGCTACAACCACTAAATGGAATTTTTCTGTCACCAGCAATGCTGTTACGTCACTCATACTCTGAAAGTTCTTTTTCTGCAACTCTCAAAACAGACCACCGGTTCCAGCAAAAACGATGCATCTAATGGGTTCTAATCTTAGGAATTGATGGTTTTATACTCCCGTATCTTTTATGTTTGCACCAAGTTTCTTTTGCGTTTGAGTATCTCAAAGAAAAGTTGTTTTTTTAAGTAATACGTTGGATTTTGCACGAAGATAGAGTATGAAAAGCATTTAACCACCTTTTGTATACTTGCTACTTGCATTCTGTAATCATCGACATGTGAAGATCTTCGAATCGTTTCACATCCCCCTTGTCGAATTCATTTTGATGCTATTTAACCACCTTTTGTATTTAACCACCTTTGTATACTTGCTACTTGGATTCTGTAATCATCGACATGTGAAGATCTTCGAATCGTTTCACATCCCCCTTGTCGAATTTATTTTGATGCTAACACGGAGGGATAAAACTAGTGGTAAGACAACCATCATCCTCGATTACCAATCTTGCTGTCTATTTGAGACACGCGATCAGCATTCTTGGCACTGGTTCTGTAGCCAAGTTCCATAAGGTAAACTAAGATCTGTCGCTAACAGCAATAATCAAATCAACAACGAATTGACGTGTCACTCGTGTAATCACCGATGTGGCTTTAGGATTATCCTGGGTGGTCATAAGAGTGTGATAGGGACACGTCATTATTTGCCACGATGGGCTACCCGAAGGTAGATATCTGGGGCTTGGAAGAGGTAATCTACATAGGGGCAAGACTGTGTGAGTTGAAGATTATTGTAGCCATAAACTCTGCCACTTTCACATTCAATTGGCTTTTCATTTTTAATTATTTTGTTTCCTTGTGTAGATTACCTTTTTATGATTAATATTTCCTTGAAAAGCTTCTTAAACCTTTCAGATTTGTATGTTGCCACTTCACCTATAAAATTGAGGTATTATGTCAAAGTTAATTAAAAGAAATTGGACTAATTCACTTCTTAATTTCACCAACATACACTCCTTTAATGTTTGTTGCTATACAGAGGCATATATATATAAAAGTTAAACGTTAATGTATATAGCAAGCTTGCGGGGTCAGAAAGGATGGAGCTGGATTTAACGTTTTGCACTTGGTTTGAAGATTAATGGGGAAATGTGCATCCTTCAAGCTGCGTCAGAAGTTTTAGTGATTTAATTATGTCCTGTGATTAATAAAAATATAGCAAAACAACATTTGTCAAAATGAGTTGCAAGACAAAATGAAGACCCCCGCCTCCCAGAGCTGTAAATTCTGTTTTACAATGCTTTTTCTATCCTGAAAACTGAACGGAGTTTTACTGTATAAAAATAAGTGGAAAGAAAAATGAATACAAATGAATTATTACATATGAAACATTAATTACAGAGGGGAAATGTATAAAAATGAATCATAAAAGAGAAACAATGTATGTAAAATTATATTGGTTTCACGAGATGAGTAATAAGGGTTCAAGTTCTGGCACAAAGCCAGTAGATTTGGGAGAGGGGCTAAGTCAATTAAATCGACCCCAGTGTTCAACTGGTACTTATTTTATCGACCCCGAATGGATGAAAGGCAGAGTCAACCCCGACAAAATTTCAACTCAGAACGTGAAGACGGACGAAATGCCGCTAAGCATTTCGTCTGACGATTCAGCCTACTTTCTTACAATTAAAAATTGGAACTTAATGAGCCGGAATGAATACCAGGAAGCATTTGGGGGGAGGGGTGCGTTAACGATTCTATTCTAATGTAGGCACAAGGCCTGAAATTTTGTGAATAATCGATTTCGTCGACTCCACTGCGTAACTGGTACTTATTTCATCGATCCCCGAATGGATGAAGAGCAAAATCAACCCCGACAGAATTTCAACTCTGAACGTGTAGACGGACGAACTGCCGCTAAGTATTTCGTCCGGCGTGCAAACGATTTTACCAGCGACCTTAAACTTAAAATGAGAATGTCATGATCCGAAACGAATACCAGGAAGTATTTTTTTCCGGTGCGTTAACGATTCTGCTAACTCGCTGGCTTTACGAGTTAAGTGATAATTAATGGCGGTGAGCTGGCAGAATCGTTAGCACGCCGGGCGAAATGCTTTTCAGTATTTCGTCTGCTGTTACGTTCTGAGTTCAAATTCCGCCGAGGTCGAATTTGATTTCATCCTTTCGGAGTAGATTAAATAAGTAACAGTTATGCACTGGGGTCGATGTAATCGACTGAATTCCTTTGCCTGCCCTTGTTTGTCCCCTCTGTGTTTATCACCCTGTGGGCAATAAAGAAATAAGTAATTAAGGTTGATACACGATTGAGCTGAAAGTCGACTTATAATCGTGTGAGCATTTGTGTGTGTGTGTCCAGGAGTGTGTGTGCGTAGGTGTGTCTGTGTGTGCAGATGTATGTATAGGTATGTGTGTGTGTGTGTGCAGATGTGTGTATAGGTCTTTGTGTGCGTGTGCAGAATGTGTGTGTGTGTGTGAGTTAAGTGAGCCAACAGTTTTAGCTGCCACATTATTAAAGCAAATATTAAGTTTTTTTTCTCTGTGTGACCAGAAAAGGCATCGTTACGACTAGTTTAAAGCTTAATCGGTACAGGTTCGAATACGTATCAAGCATATTTGAATTGATACCAAGTTTAAACTTATTCATAATGTATTGATATTTGCAATGATATAGTTAATACGTTTTATCCAATATCAGTCATTTGTTTAAATCTCTCTCTCTCTCTTTGACAGGAAAATAGGGTCAGATGTAGAAATTCGAAAACTCCAGTAAGAGACAAGTCGCATATATTTAATTTGTTTGTCAGATGTTGGTTTAACAGAAATACCACATTTTTATGTGTCTGTGTGTGTCTCCCCCACCTTCTCTCTCTCTGTTTTACAAGTTTTACATCATCTGAAAAGTCATTAGTTGAACTATTATTATTCTTGCATTCTGGTGGGGGCGGGTATCGGAGCGTTTGAGTGACATAAGACCCCAACAAACGCCCATAAATTAAATTACATCTATCTCGGCCACGATCGTGGTCCGTTGCGCTTTATCTGTTAACTGTATTATAACGTTACGTCCTAAAGTTCCAAGTTAGAAAGAGCGGGTTTCTACCTGGTTGTACAACTTCTTAGGAATAGCAAATAAATATCTCTCATGTCAGATGCTACCATATCAAAAGACAACCTAGTTGTCACACAGTGGATCTGAACCCAGAACCATGTAGTTGGAAAATTACTCGGCAACATTGCAGATAATGAGGGTGTAAGGGTTTGAATACTTTTGATCATTTTTTCCAGCTTTTTTGAAAAATTCTTTATTGCTGCTATACAGCGGAACCAACATATTCTTTTCTATTCTTGGCACAAAGCCCGAAATTTTGGGGGAGGGAGGTAGTCGATTAGATCGTATGCAACTGGTACTTAATTTATCGACCCTGAAAGGATGAAAGGCAAATTCGACCTCAGCGGAATTTGAACTTAGAACGTAAAGACAGACGAAATACCGCTAAGCATTTCACCCAGCGTGCTAACGTTTCTTATTTCTTTATTGCCCACAAGGGGCTAAACATAGAGGGGACAAACAAGGACAGAAAAACGGATTAAGTCGATTACATCGACCCCAGTGCGTAACTGGTACTTAATTTATCGACCCCGCAAGGATGAAAGGCAAATTCGACCTCGGTAGAATTTGAACTCAGAACGTAGTGGCAGACGAAATACTGCTAAGCATTTACCCCGACGTGCTAACATTTCTGCCAGCTCGCCGCCTTCGCAGAAACAACATATTACACTTTCAAAAATACTTTTTATAGTTTTTAATATTCAGCTTGAAATGACTAAATTTTTGGAATATATTAAATGCTATTAAGTTAGTCATGGCCTGGGCCATTACTGGCCGAAACCTATCAAAGTATTTTAAATGGTTAGTCGTTAGATTATTTCTTCAACATTTACTAGCAAGAATGAGTGTACTAAATAAATGAGACATCCGTGAATGCATAATCATAGTAGAGAAGTTATAACTTAGAAGCTCCTGGTCATAAATGTTCTTTTCGTTATTGGTCTTACATGAAATTGTTTCACAGAATATATATCTATAGCTATACATAATTTGGTGTCAAGTCCAAGATACCTATGTCGGGTATATTGTTTTCGCATATCTTAAAGAGATTTTGAAAGGCATGTTCCTCCAGTCCTCCTTGTATTAAACTGTGAGGATTGTCCCAGTGTCTATAGCAGTTACGCTATTTACTTGAAGGCTGCTCTTCTTGCAATTTGCACGTTGCGTATTTTTTTAGCAAGAACATGATTCTCTTTACTGCAGACGTTAGTAAATTGAAAATATTTTATGTCAGTGTTCAGCAGATATATATATCTCTCTCTCTCTTCTCTCTCTCTCTCTTTCTTTTTTGATAAGTATATAGATGTGCATATACCTGCATGTGCACATACACGTATACATTCATCTATTTATCAAACCATCTTTATATGCGTGTCATTTATGTTTACGCTTACATATGTGATAGAATTTCAAGTATTAATAAAAGATAACAACATGTATGGGTTAGTAATCTTTAGATGCAACTAAATATTAAAGCAAATGGTTATTAGATAAACTGCTCATCAATTCAGTAGATTCTTTTTGAAAATATTTATAATGCAATTTACTTCTTCGATGTTAAATCTTCCTAATTTTCTATGGCTCAATTACGAGTTTCAAATTCATCGTAACTGTGTTTAACTCAATTTAACTTGTCAATGCACACTGAGCATAATTTCATTTAGCATCAAATAAATAATTAAAATTGTTGATACAGTACAACTTAATTTCAACTAAATCTAAACCGCATTTCTAGTGATGAAATTCAGAAGTATTCCAAGAAAAAATATAATATAAATTAATTCTTGAATTGTAATTAAATTCAGTCAAATTAAAA
This sequence comes from Octopus sinensis, assembly GCF_006345805.1. NCBI lineage: Eukaryota > Metazoa > Mollusca > Cephalopoda > Octopoda > Octopodidae > Octopus > Octopus sinensis. The sequence continues at coordinate 32,231,214 of NC_042998.1, forward strand.
TTAAACCAAAAAGTCCAATTGAATTAAATTGTAACTCTAAAATCAATTAGTTATGCTATTTTATTAAAATCTCTATATTTATAATTGCAAAGTAGTGAAATTTTATTTATTTTCTGTTTTTACCTTTTGAATTCGATCAGCATCTGATGCTGAGTGTGAATATAAATCTCACCGTTTTAAAGAACTAACTTTCTAGAGTTTACCTTTTGAAGAAACTTTATCGTTGATCTTCGATAATGACCTTCGATAACGCCAAATTTTGGCATTGGAAGCTACACCAATGCCAGAACGGGACGACACTGCATAGTGCCAAAGGTCTCAGCAATGCCATTACTCTTCAGGACCAGTTACTGCAACAGCCTGGGTTTCAAGGGCCCACAGCTTTTTAATATTCTCCTAAAGAGTCTGAGGAACTTGCACAAAGTACATGTAGGGGTTTTTAATCAAAACTGGACCTCTTCCTGCCGAGAGTCCCAGATGAACCTACCTCACGGCAAGAGGTGCAAATGAGGGTAGCTATATCAAACTCCATGATTCACCAAGTGCCACATATTAGAGGAGGCTCTTAGTAATAACAGTGTAGCACAAAACGGCGGTGCATCAGCATAGCCACAGCTCTGAGCTGAAACTAGAGGAAAAAAAGTGAGACCAACCTATACTGGAATAATTCTGTGATATCTGGAGTCGTACTATTACTACACACAAAACAAAAGTTAACTACATCGAAAGAACTAGTGCAGAGTTGATGACGAAACGTTACCCTCTTGCCAATATTTTTCTCCATAGACTTGTGACTCCCATAATTTTTTTGCATGCATCTTACAGACACCAATCAACAATATTTCAAAGCAAAAATAAATTCTTTAAACTCATCAATCTACGAAGACCTCTTTATTGGAATCTCCTGTCTTTTTTCTAATAAGATTTTCTAAAAAATCCATAGCATGAACTTGTCACTAGAGAAAAATAGTCTTAATGTGCATAAGAAATAGAAAAGCTATGAAATACAATAAATTAGTTGTAATAAAAGGAAAAAGAAAAATGCTTTAATTATTTCAGCTGATGTAGTAGATGGGTTTCCATCATACTTGAATAGTTAGGAACGAGTGACCTGTTTCTTTATTACCCACAAGGGGCTAAACATAGAAGGGACAAACAAGGACAGACAAAACGGATTAAGTCAATTTCATCGACCCTAGTGCGCAACTGGTACTTAATTTATCGACCCCGAAAGGATGAAAGGCAAAGTCAACCTCGGCGGAATTTGAACTCAGAACGTAACGGCAGACGAAATACTGCTAAGCATTTCGCCCGGCGTGCTAAGGTTTCTGCCAGCTCGCCGCCTTCAAGGAATGAGTGACTTACAATGTCTACACTGTCTCTAGGAACAATAAAGCTTGACAATGAATAAGATTGTATCAATTGAAACCACATCTGAACACGTATAATAACACGTTTAAAACATAGACATGCTGTTTCTTACAGATTATATATAGTTTCTTTTCTGGTCTAGACTATTAATTTTGAAACCAATATTCATTTATCGTTATGAAAGAGGGAAGAATTTAAGAAATATTATTGCGCTTGATGAAATAATTGGATTCAGGTGAGGTAAATATATTTGCTGGAAAATTTTATTAACAGCGTAATTATATGTCAGAATTGTAAGGCGGCGAAATGACAGAATCGTTAGCACACCGGGTAAAATACTTAGCGACATTTCGTCTGTCTTTACGCTCCGAGTTCAAATTCTGTCGACTTTGACTTTCATCCTTTCGTGGTCGATAAAATAAATACCAGACAAGTACTAAGATTTATGTAATCGACTTACTCTTTCCTTGGAAATTGCTGGCTTTGTGCCAAAATTTCAAACCGATATTTCGGAGTTGTACTCGTTTCACAAATGGTTTGATTTAAAGCCGTATTTTGAAACTGAAGCAAGTATATCGTATAATAGCCATTCTAACGGCTTAATAACACGCAAAGTTCTTAATTTATTTTTGTGTAGTTGTTGTTCACCTTGTTTTTTAATATTGAATATATAAATGTGTCAGATCGTCTAGTTTTTGTTTGTCGTTTAAAATAGATTATCAAGATATTTGACTGCAGTTTTTAGCACATCGTGAGAACGTATCGAGTCTCCATCTGAAGGTAAAATAATCGAAATTATTCAGTTGTGAAGATAATATTTCATCAATAAAACTGACCAAGAATGTTTTGTTTTTCGTTTCGTTGTCAATAACATTCGAATGAATTTCTGGTAATTTGAAGCGCCGAATCCAAAAATGACACCGATTTTATCTGATTGACTCTTTGCCTTCAATTTACAATGTTGCTCCGTATGATATACATGAGTTTTCCCGAATCAGATTGAAATATAGGTTAGGAGGTGAGTTCCGTTTGATAAAGTCAGAAGTCATAACACTTTGACACTCGTCAAATCGGCCGGCTGAGGATGGCCTACATGCTATGCCATATTTGACAATATCACTGAATCGTTCAGTTTTACAAATATATTTGAAGATATTTTGGTAAGCAAGGTTTTTATCTACATATTTTTCTATTCTACATAACTATCTAATTCATTTTTGATGCTAACCTAAATTTAAAATTCTCTCTGATTTTATATTTTTGTAGACAAAGATGTAAAAAATGAGTTAATTACAAAGAGCCTGATTGACCAATCAAAACGTATTCTGCTGCATCTATGGCGAATATACTATAAAGAGCATAGAAATATATGTAAAAGGGACATATTTCATTTATTCTGGTGTAAACTGTGGACACCAAAGTATGTCATAGGCAACGCATAGGTTATCCAAAGTCTATGTAAAAACAAAAACCCCTCTGCGGTAGACAAATCGTCAGAACAAATTAAATTTTGGAGCAACTATGCGGTAGCAAGAGCGACAAACCACCACAATGACAGATTGTTATTTTTGTGTCGTTAATACGAAAAACTTTCATTGCTACAAATAAAACAAAAAAGAATTATGCACGGGAATGCCGTTCTTAAATGCTTTGGAATCTGCAAAGAAATTCTCATGCCAATGCATACCTCTATGTCTGAACTTCCTTTGTCATGTGTTGAAGATATGTAGTTTAGTGTCTACAACAGTTAGGAGTTGTGAAAATGAATACGAAGTCCTTGGACATTAGAATAGTTGGATCTAAATAAGACCTTAGTCTCTCAAAGCAGTTCGTCTTAGCGTCCTAACATCATTAACTATGAAGACCTTAGCTACAGCAACAACACGCCCAGACTTTTCTGCAGACATGACTGCCAAAATATCGAACACATTGGCAACTCTTTATAACCACTCCAAAACAAGATTGAAACCTGTTTTATTACACAACAGAAAGCGATATGCCGCTTTACCAATTGTTTATCCAAGCAAACTTATAGAAGAGCATGAAAATGTCTAAACTGTCTGGCAGAATCTCTGCTACCAACAACTTTGCTGGTCCATATGTGTTGAACTGAAGATGGTGTGTTTCATGGAGTAGATTTGACGAGGGTTGCATATTCATTTTAATTTAGTCGATACAGGCGGTATCAGTATACCCATTTTCCATACTGGAACGCTTCGGCAGAGTCATGACAACGCGTGAGCAAAAGTTGAAACAGACTGGATGGTTCACAGCAATTTAGCAGCATGATACAATGAACACTACTATACTTGATGGTATAGGAAACAGAACCTTCTCAATTATTTTGCATCCAGCTGTGTATCAATCTCCAGCGATCTAAGTATAAAGCATGTCTCTTTACGAGTGGTGCACATTTTGCCATTGGCGACTCAAAGATAATGAAATAAACATTAAAATTGCAAATCCATGGAGAAGAATTCAT
>NC_042998.1:32240066-32242566 GCF_006345805.1 Octopus sinensis
TTCTAAAGGTTCTAAGAATCCATCCAGCCAGCCGTCTGCATTTCATTGTCAGTTTAGCAACATGTACATGAAAGGTCGCGTCATCACTCATGTGAATACCCACTCACGCACTGATTGTGCCTCCGGGATTGCAATCCCTCCGGGTCCAGTGTATTCATTGGGTATTGCATTCAGTTTTGCATGCTGATAGTATAAAGCTTGAAACTTTTCAGCATTGAACTGCATGCTATTCTTTTAGCCCACTTGTATATTTCGTCCAGCTCATATTGCAGGTGCTTAGTGTCTTCAGGATTCTGTATTGCCTGTGAAACTTTTGTATCATCTGCATACTTGTGATCGTGGCTCTCCGCGTGGCTGAGGGCATGTCTGAGAGGGCCATTATGAACAGTAGTGGTCCCCAAACAGTGCCCTGTGGAACACCGCTCACTATTTGCGTGCTAATGGAAGTGGCCCCATTGGCTGCTACCACCTGACTTCTATTCTTCAGAAAGTCGTGAAGCCATTCTCCTAGTTTTCCAACTATGCCAAGATCACGCAGTTTGTGACATATCATTCCATGATCGATTTATCGAAGGCCTTTGCGAAGTCGAGATATATGACTTCCACATTTGAGTGGTTGAGCAGTTGTTTCAGCACCCAGTCATAGTGCTGCAGGAGCTGAGTTAAGCAGCTTCTTCATGGTCGGAAACCATGTTGGGTGTCAGGCAGCAAGTCATTTTCTTCAAGAAGGTGATTAGTTTCCTTCTGACTATTCGTTCCATGACCTTGCTGATGTGTGAGGTCAGAGAGATAGGTCTGTAGTTCTTGGCCTCCGCTCTGCTACCTCCTTTATGAATAGGGCATATTTTACCTTCCTTCAGTTTCTTGAAGTTTGCCAGCTGCAAGGAAGCTCTGAAAGAGGAACTGCAGTGGTCTTGCTCGGACTCTCTTACATACTTTTAGGAGGATTGCCGGGAATCCATCGGGCCAATAGCTGAGTCTATTTTCATTTCATCTATAGCCTTTATTACATCGTCTTCCTTTATATCGATGTAATTTATCGTCGCCGCCTCTGATTCTATATCTGCAGTGGTAAAGAAGTCAGTTGGATTGCTGATTTGGAAATGCCCAAGGGGTGGAGTGAAAACACTCTTGAATTGTTCATTCAGTATTTCACTACCCTCATTGGTTTTCCTGTGAGTGTGCCATCCTTTTCAAGGAGTGGCCCTATCCTACAGTGCACCGTAGCTGTTTCTTTGGCATACCTGTAGAAAGCTCTGGGGTTAGTTTTTATGTTGTCTATAGCCCAGCTTCTTTGTCTGCTCTTTCCTTCTCATGGGAGAGTTGCAGACACAATTTTCAATTTCCAACAGTTTTATTTTCAGGCGGGACTTTTCACTGCTTTCATTTGTTTGTTTAGGCGATTTGAAATTTTTGTACGCCGTCTCATTAAAATTTTCCTCTCTCTGGGGATTTTGTTCTTGTGTACAGTGGCCTTTCTCTCTGGGACACATTTGTAGCATATGGCTTGCATTACAGACATGAATTGTTGAAGTATCATGTCGATGTCCGGCGAGGAGACATTCAGGCCAGTTTTGTTTGAGGATCTCTTTCTCAATTTGTTTCCAGTTTGCCTTATTGAAGTTCAAGCTGGAAAGATTCTGAGGGTTTCTTGTAGGCTGCATGTCCGTGCTCTCTTTTGGCCCGTACATGGTCAGCTCTACCATGTTGTGATCCGAGAGTCGTGTCGGTGTCACTTTCACATTATGGATGAGATCCATATTATTTGTGAAGCAGAGATCCAGTGTGTTACCTGCTCTGGTTGGTTGGAGTATTACTTGCTCCATGTACAGGGTGTTGATGAGGTTCAGGAGGGACCTCGCCTGTCCTCGTTCACATCTTGTCATTCCTGGGAGAGAAAGGCCCTCGGGCCATCTGACATTGGTAGATTGAAGTCTCCCATGAGAAGTACACTTGTGTTGTTCTAATGTGGTTAGAATTTCTTGTATTTTTAAAAGGCAGTCCTCAAACTTGCCCATATGACTTGGGGCATCTGGAGGGCGATATGTAGCACACACAACTACATCAAGTTGCCTTATGTGTACAATTAGTGTGTCACAAACCGAGTTTGAGTATGACAAAAGGACCTGGGGTGTGAGGTCCCCACGGATGTACATAGCAACTCCTCCATGACTCCTTTCTTTCCTGTCGGTCCGTAGTACAACATACTGTGGTATGTGTAATTCCGCATCTGCTATGTCCAGTTCCAGATGCGTTTCTGTGAGTGCTATGCATAAGGCTTGATTGCATGTCGACAAAGTCTCTCAGGAACGGGACTTTTGTCCTGTTACTGTGTGTTAGTAGTCCTCTGATGTTCAGTAGGAGCATCGAGGTGAGGTGTATGCTGTTGCCGGCGGTGTCCACCCTGGGTCCATCTGCTGTGGCGTCTTGTGAACTGTGGGCAGTTCCATCTGCGAGCCTGAGCCTGATGGAGCCAGGTTAGCTGCTGTACAATCTTTTG
>NC_042998.1:32247566-32252566 GCF_006345805.1 Octopus sinensis
TATTCAACAGTGCCATTCTAGCAACATACTCATGATGGGAGACTTCAATCTACCCTGTGTTGACTGGACTACAAACTGTTTGAAACCAAGCACTCCCGCCTCAACCCTGACAAAGAAGCAGCAGAGTCACTTTTCGACTTTACGAATGAGTTTTTCTTGTCCCAACTTGTCCTTGCACCAACAAGACATCAGAACATTTTGGACCTAGTGTTTAGTAACCACACTAACACTATACATAACGTTACAGTGGAAAAAACCCTTCTTTCAGACCATGACATGGTTCTCTGTAACATGAAATTCCACCAGCCGAAAGCTAATCCTAGTGACCTTCCTCCAGCCCACCCATTTGACAACATGGATCTCCATAAAGCCAACTGGGATGCAATCAGGAACGAGCTATCAAATGTTGACTGGTCCTTTACACATACACACATCTCCACCAACCATAAAACATCTTGGCAGATCTTTGTAGACACCGTCACAGACATATGTGCAAAACACTCCCACCAAGACCTGTGAACAAAAAGTGCAGAATCCTCCAAAACAGAAAAACCATTATCAGAAAAATAAAAAGAACAAACAAAAAATTAACAAACTAAAGTACTGCCAACAGCAACACACACATTCGACGGCTATCGCACTGCTTGAATCCAAAAAATATAACCTCCAACAATGCATGAAGACCCTCATCAATAACCAAAGATCAGCTGAGGAGAAGTGGGCCATTGAAAAAATCAAACTCAACCCCAAAGTGTTCTTTTCAGTTGCGAGAAAACGCAGGTCACTGTCTCCACTGTAGGCCCTCTAATTGACGAAACTGGCACTCTCCAAGATAATGCCAATCCATGGCCGAGATACTGCAGAAAAAATACTGCTCTGTTTTCAGCAATCCTGATATGGCCGATCTGGGCTGTATCAGTGATGTCAACCCCAACACACTATATCGGACATAACGTTTAGTGCCCCTGATGTCTTAGCGGCGATAAACGAAATAAAACACAATTCAGCAGTAGGCCCCGATAGATTCCCTGCTTGTGTCCTGAAGTGTGTCGACACCAACTTGCATCTCCCCTTGCTAATCTGTGGAGAAACTCACTGGATGCTGGCTATATTCCAAAAAACCTTCTGTCCCAGTCTTTTGTCCTGTCCCAGTTTTCAAAAAGGGAAACAAGTCCCTTGCAGTGAATTACCCCGCCCGATCTCACTCACCTCTCATATCATCAAGGTATTTGAGAGGGTGGTGAGATCTCGAATAACCCAATTTCTGGAAGCAACAGACGGCTGATCTCCAACCACATGGGTTCCGTAATGGAAGGGACTGCCTAACGCAGCTCCTGCATCACTTTGAGGACATTTTGAGAGCTTTGGGAGAGGGCTCCAACACCGATGTCATCTACCTTGATTTCAGTAAGGCCTTCGACAGGGTCGATCACAAGATCCTATTGAAAAAACTATCCAACATTGGTGTCTCTGGAAAGTTACTGAAATGGATTGAGTGTTTCCTGACAGACAGATCTCAACATGTTGTAGTTGAAGGGGTAAAATCAAGCCCAGCCAAAGTCAGTAGTGGCGTTCCGCAAGGCACTGTGCTGGGCCCACTTCTTTTCATCATTTACATTAATGACATTAATGACATCATCAAGCACAGCAACATAAAAATCTTTGCAGATGACTCCAAGCTACAGAAGGTCATAAATGAGGCGAGTGACCGGACATGCCTTCAGTCAGATCTACTGGCTGTTATCCAATGGGCAGAAAAAAAACAATATGCTGCTGAACGAGGATAAATTTGAGCTAATCCACTTTGGAAAAGAGGATGCCCTGAAACTCCCATACTCCCTTCCTTCAGGTGAAACTCTCGCGGCGTCCAACAACATCAGAGACTTGGGAGTAATTGTGGACAACAACGTAAGCTGGGCCACTCATATAACACCAAAGTTGACATGGCCCGCAGAATGTGTTCCTGGATTCTCAGAACTTTCCAGTCGAGAGATATCCACACCATTATCCTTCTCTTCTCCACTTTTGCCCGACCCCACCTTGAATACTGTTGTCCACTGTGGTCTCCCCACACAATACAAGGTATCATAAAAGTTGAAGCACCTCAAAGGGCAATCACAAAAAAGATAGATGGCATGACAGGCCTCGATTATTGGGGTCGGCTAGAAAAGCTAAAACTCTATTCTCTCCAACGTCGTCGTGAGCGCTACATCATCTGCATGATGTGGAAAATATTCCATCAGCATTGCCCAAATGATGTTGGCATCACCTTTAAGGTACATCCAAGGCTTGGGCCCCGTGCCATCCGCCCAAAACAAAAATCGCACTCTCATCTCATAACAACAATACGGCACAATTATTTCACCTCAATGGCCCGCTCTCTTTAACATTAACACCAAAACACATTAAAACAGAAACTGACCCTATAGGGTTCAAGAAGTCTTTGGACAGATTCCTTCAAGAAATCCCGGATAAACCCCCTACACCTGGATATGTCTCTGTAAACAATAACTCTCTACTTGAGTGGGCCATAGTGCCCAAATTCTGACTTGAAAGACTTCACCAGGTGGTGCTATTAAGTTAGACATGGCCTGGGCCAATAATGGCCGAAACCTATCAAAGTATCAAAGCATCAAAGTATATATTTATATATCACGTTCCAGGGAGACAAACTAGAAGTAGTTGATAGCTTCCGCTACCTAGGAGACCAAGTCAGTAGCGGGGGGGTTGTGCTGAAAGTGTAACTGCTAGAGTAAGAATAGCTTGGGCAAAGTTTAGAGAGCTCTTGCCCCTGCTGGTGACAAACCTCTCGCTCAGAGTAAAAGGCAGACTGTATGATGCATGTGTACGTACAGCCATGCTACACCGGTATTGAAACATGGGCCGTAACTGCTGAGGATATGGGTAAGCTTGCAAGAAATGAAGCCAGTATGCTCCGATGGATGTGTAATGTCAGTGTTCATAATCGTCAGAGTGTAAGTACCTTGAGAGAAAAGTTGAACCTAAGAAGCGTCAATTGTGGTGTGCAGAGAGACGGCTGCGCTGGTATGGTCATGTGACGAGAATGGCTGTAGATAGTTTGTGTGCAAAAGTGCTACACCCTAGCAGTTGAGGGAACCTGTGGAAGAGGTAGACCCAGGAAAACCTGGGACGAGGTGGTGAAGCACGACCTTCGAACTTTAGGTCTCACCAAGGAAATGACTAGAGACCAAGACCTATGGAAGTATGCTGTGCGTGAGAAGACACGGCAAGAGTAGTCAGGCCATAACCCGTGGCCCCTACCTGAGACGTAGTCAGTCCACCTGTGCATACCTTCCTTCTTGTGACACTTGTGAAGACCTGTTGAGGCAAGTGAAAGTGAAAATCAAAATAAAATAGATGATCATCAATGGAATTTGTATCTTTGTTACCAGTGCCGGTGGCACACAAGAAAACCATCCGAACGTGGCCGTAGCCAGTACCGCATCGACTGGCCTCCGTGCTGTGGGCACATAGCAAACACCATCCGATCGTGGCCGTCCGCCAGCCTCATCTGGCACCTGTGTCGGTGGCACATAAAGACACCATCCGAAGACCCGGCAAGACTAGTCAGGCCATAACCCGTGGCCTCTACCTGGGACGTAGTCAGTCCACCTGTGCATACCTCCCTTCTTGTGACACTTGTGAAGACCTGTTGAGGCAAGTGAAAATCAAAATCAAATCAAATCAAAACAAATCAAAATAGATGAATATCAATGGAATTTGTATCTATGTGGTACCAGTGCCTGTGGCACACAAGAAAACCATCCGAACGTGGCCGTCGCCAGTACTGCATCGACTGACCTCCGTGCTGTGGGCACGTAACAAACACCATCCGATCGTGGCCGTTCGCCAGCCTCATCCGGCACCTGTGTCGGTGGCACATAAAAACACCATCCGAAGACCCGGCAAGACTAGGCACTTGGGTCGGTGGCACATAAAAACACCATCCGAAGACCCGGCAAGACTAGTCAGGCCATAATCCGTGGCCCCAACCTGGGACGTAGTCAGTCCACCTGTGCATACCTTCCTTCTTGTGACACTTGTGAAGACCTTTTGAGGCAAGTGAAAGTGAAAATCAAAATAAAATAGATGAACATGAATGGAATTTGTATCTTTATGTTACCAGTGCCGGTGGCACACAAGAAAACCATCCGAACGTGGCCGTAGCCAGTACCGCATCGACTGGCCTCCGTGCTGTGGGCACGTAACAAACACCGTCCGATCATGTCCGTTCGCCAGCCTCATCAGGCACCTGTGTCGGTGGCACATAAAAACACCATCCGAAGACCCGGCAAGACTAGTCAGGCCATAACCCGTGGCCTCTACCTGGGACGTAGTCAGTCCACCTGTGCATACCTTCCTTCTTGTGACACTTATGAAGACCTGTTGAGACAAGTGATCAAATCAAATCAAATCAAATCAAAATAGATGAACATCAATGGAATTTGTATCTTTGTGGTACCAGTGCCGGTGGCACACAAGAAAACCATCCGAACGTGGCCGTGGCCGTAGCCAGTACCGCATCGACTGGCCTCCGTGCTGTGGGCACATAACAAACACCATCCATCTGGCACCTGTGTCGGAGGCACATAAAAACATCATCCGAAGACCCGGCATACTAGTCAGGCCATAATCCGTGGCCCCAACCTGGGACGTAGTCATTCCACCTGTGCATACCTTCCTTCTTGTGACACTTGTGAAGACCTTTTGAGGCAAGTGAAAGTGAAAATCAAAATAAAATAGATGAACATCAATGGAATTTGTATCTTTATGTTACCAGTGCCGGTGGCACACAAGAAAACCATCCGAACGTGGCCGTAGCCAGTACCGCATCGACTGGCCTCCGTGCTGTGGGCACGTAACAAACACCGTCCGATCATGTCCGTTCGCCAGCCTCATCAGGCACCTGTGTCGGTGGCACATAAAAACACCATCCGAAGACCCGGCAAGACTAGTCAGGCCATAACCGTGGCCTCTAC
>NC_042998.1:32255066-32262566 GCF_006345805.1 Octopus sinensis
GAAGACTATTGTCATATATTGCCCCAACCACAGCGATGTGCTCCATGTGTAAAGGAGAAGTAAGAACAGTTTAATGTTAAAACACTTTTATCTTTTACTTGTTTCAGTCATTAGACTGCGGCCATGCTGGGGTACTACCTTGAAGGATTTTAGTCAGTCCTATCGACCCCTGTACGCATTCTATTGTACCTTTTGCCGAACCGCTAGGCTATTAGGACGTAGACACACCAAACACATACTCAAACATGCGCGCACACATGTATATATATCATATATATATATATATATATATATATATAAATTAGAAAAAAAACACCTTTTATCCATTCAATAATGAAAACTTAAATTATATTCCCTCATATATATATATATTATAAATATACAAATTAGTAAATAAATGGCACAACTAAGTATCGTTATTTACTGGAAATAGCGAACGTAAAAATACGACGCTAATGTGTAGCTTCACCGCGTATATATTAGCAAAAATGCGTGTGTGCAACAAATTAGAGAAAAAAAACTGTCTTACCTCCAGGGAGAACATCTGAAAGATGAAACACCAGGAAAAGGATAATGTGGTACCTGCAGGTTTCAGGTTTTACAAGATATGTCTCTCACCATATTTTGTTTTACCTTCAACAGCCAAACATATACCAAGACGAAATCTACGATGTTACCACATTAATACTACACACTCGACTGAAATGCGGAACGCTAACAGTACGAGAAACGTGAAGAAGTTTCAAAATATCAGTAATGCAATACAAAGTATTGCCTTCCAGTAAAAAGTAGCCCGTGAGGGAAAAATACACAAATTAGTAAATAAATGGCACAACTAAGTACCGTTATTTACTGGAAATAGCGAACGTAAAAATACGACGCTAATGTGTAGCTTCACCGCGTATGTATATATAAATATATATATATACATATATATATATAATACACACACACACACACACACACACACACAACATATATATATATATATACTTATACACAACGGGCTTCTTTGAGTTTCCGTCTATCAAATCCACTCTCGGGCCTAGACTATAGTAGAAGATACTTGCTCAAGGGGCAATGTAGTGAGATTGAACACGGGACAATGTGGTTGGGAATCAAACTTCTTACCACACATCCAAGCGAAAAGGTATTCCAACAGTGGAAGTAAATTCTAAAATGATAAAGATAAAATGAAGATGTCGACAGGATATCTTTGAAGTAACAAAATGTTTGCAGATTTTCTTAACCTCCGGCACGCGCTCCATTTCGTCTGAATGAACTTGCTTTTGTATTTTGTTGCGAATGACACAGAAAACTGATCTCAGAAACGGAAACCGTTTAAGTTTCAAGACCCATTCTATAGATTTGAAAAATCACTTATAAATGATCATAAATGGTAGAATTGTGAGTAATTTTATCAAGAAAGATAAAAGCAACAGATATGATATGTTATGATACATAAAAGCAGTTGATTCCGTCAAAGATTCTAATACACCAGAGCAGATGTTTCAGTGTGATGCATTCTAATATATCAAAAGAACAGCTGCTATGATGTATTGCAGTGCATTATATCTGCAGCTGTTATGATCTGTCTACTGTAGGATGTAAATATTTTCAAATATTTCGCTACTCAATGCAACCCTAAATTGCAAGCAATGTCTTTCTCCGCTTCACAGGAAACTTGTATCGGATTCCTCGGTTGTTATATAAGGCGGCGAGCTGGCAGAATCGTTAGCACGCCGAGCGAAAAACTTAGCAGTATTTCGTCTGTCGTTACGTTCCGAGTTCAAATTCCGCCGAGGTCGACTTTGCCTTTCATCTTTTCGGGGTCGATAAATCAAGTACCAGTCTCACACTGGGGTCGATGTAATCAACTTAATCCATTTGTCTGTCCTTGTTTGTCCCCTCTGTGTTTAGTCCCTTGTGGGTAGTAAAGAAATACATATAAACACCATTCTACAGCAGACATCTTAATATATGAAAAAGCTATATTTGATCAGTTCGCATAACACTTTTTTCCAGCTTCTATCAAGAAGTCACTCGTCAAATGAAATAAATATGTGGGTATTGCTTGGAATTTAGCAAATGTTCAATGATCTGTAGTATTAGATCTGTCAGATGCCAAGATAATTGAATGAAAACGGATAAATTAACAGTCTTGATTTGATAACAGAAAAAAGTTAATTAATTCCAAGAAAATAGAAATTTGGAAGATAATGTAAAAATCACTAGAAAACAAAAGAAAGGGTAAATGTTTATAAGGCAGATATTTTTGAACATCTCTACAAATTTTCCCAACAATTTCTTAAACTGAAGATATTTTAGCCAACAACCAAATCTAAATAATAAAACAAAATTCAATTTCAGCTAAGATTAACCGTTTGGCTGATAGAATTTATTTTGTATTATTAGCCAATAAATGCCTCACTATGTAGTATGCTTAGATAGCGTAGAAATAAAATCACGCACCAATATATTTTACTCAACCCACATACTCTTATGTGTGAGCGCGCATGCGTATTTGTACACACGCGCGCGCGGGCACACATACACACATATACATGCGTGATGGCAACAACTCGATTTCGAGGAATGCTATCGCTTGACTTTTCTCTTGAACCATCATGGATATGGCTTTTCAACCCTGTTCGAGACCTAGCCTCTTTTGCAAAGGTGCGGCCACGCTGGTCATCTCCTGCATCCAGTGTTCATTTCAGAGTGTTATCACCTACGCTACTCAATGCAACCCTAAATTGCTCGCAATGTCTTTCTCCGCTTCACAGGAATGTTCCATTGAGTGCTTTGCCTTTTTTGGCAGCAGCCAGACTTAGTATGCAACACTAATTATGGTTGCTTAACGAAATACCACGATAATGGTGCGCATTCTCTCCTGATGACCAATGAAACCCACTGGAATCCTGTAATGCGGAGATTGCGACTGATTACACTTGCACAAGGAAGCTGCTTTAGATCACTAAAACCCTCTCAGCCATCCCATCGTTTTCCCCACATTCCCAATCTACCCAAAGTTCTCTCTCGCACAACTAAGACTCTTCCGATAATATGCAACCAGACAAGTCGACCTTCGTCCCTCCAAGGTTGCTGAACCTATTTCATCGACACAATCAAATTCAGTATTCTCGTCAGCTTCCACAGTTTTTCTTAGAGAATCATTTCCTGTAAAGAAATGCTATATTTTCTTAATGGTTTGTAGGCAGGTTGTATTTCGTTAAGCAACCATAATATACTATAAAGTATTGGGTTGTCCGGAAAGTTCGTGCCGATTCAGAGCAGCTTACCTTTCGACTTATTGTTGAGTCCATAAAATAGGATTTGACTACACCTCCATTAAGAGCACAGTTTAAGCTATCTTTTCCGGGAAGAAGGTTTATGTTCCTGTAACCTGTTTTAATTCTGTAACCCTTTAAAATCAAAGATAAGAAAGTGCATTTTCGGCATTTGATGCTTTGGAACCAGACACAAATTGCTGCAGCTCGGCTGGGATGTGTTACCCCATCCTCCATATTCACAAGATATTGCTCCTTTGGATTTCCACTTATTCAGGTCTCTGCAGAATAGTCTTAATGGTAAAAATTTCAATTCCTTGGATGACGTAAAAAGATACCTTGGTGAATTCTTTGCCATGAAACCACTTCACTTCTGGGAAGAGGGTATTTTCAAGTTAAAAGAAAGATGGAGATGCATTGTGCAACAAAATGGTTCATTAAAAATGTAATGGCAAGTATTTATTGACCTTTTTCTTTACTTTAAAAATCGGCACGAACTTTCCGGACAACCCAATATATTAAATGTTTTTATAACTCAACACCATGTTCTACTGTGTTAGCAGTGCTCTTTACATTATATTGTGAAGGTTATTTCTACATGCCTTTTCGTTGACCCACCATCAAACGCCTAATACAATGTGGTACAGTTCTAACATTCTATGGTGAGATGTGACTTTGTATTTACACTTCATACCACCATTGATACTTGCACTGTGCTTAGAATTATTAATTAGGGAGAAGTGATTAGGAATTTCCCTGAATCACCGAAATCGCAGCAGTCATAAATAGTCAGATAATTGCAAATGAAATACGATGTCACCTGTGATCACCAAGTGAACTAGTCTTACGGTTCACTGGAATATCAAGTGCTTGCTCATTACGACGTGTGGATTAAAAGAAGTGCTGGACCGTCAGTTGCTGAAGAATTGACGCTGTCTATGAATACGCACACAGATACACACATACAGACACACACACACACACACACACACAAACACACAAATATACAAAGACGTAAACACACACACACACACACACAGACAAAAACACAAATATACAAAGAAGTAAACACACTCACAAAAAAAAACTAAATTCATTGATATTAATTATTAAATATATAAAATAATTGATTCCCCAATCATTATAAAATATTAATGTATTGCATGGAATTCAGGATAAAACTCGTTAAATAGCAACTATTTTTATCTTAGGTGGCTACAATTTCGTCTGCCTTTTAGAGTTCCATGTATAAAGTACGTATAACCTCGTTAGACACGCGTGGCATAAGTTCAGCTTCAGAATAAATTAAATATAGCGTTATGAAGACATAATTTGCGCTTTCGCTATGAGCGGGTGTTGCGTTAATTATGACGAGCTTGGTTTTTGTAGCATTTTATTTCAGGTAATAATATTACGATTATAAGGCTGCGAGCTGGCAGAACTGTTAGCACGCCGGGCGAAATGCGTAGCCGTATTTCGTCTGCCGCTACGGTCAGAGTTCAAATTCCGCCGAGGTCGACTTTGCCTTTCGTCCTTTCGGGGTCAATAAAATAAGTACCAGTTACGCACTGGGGTCGATATAATCGACTTAATCCGTTTGTCTGTCCTTGTTTGTCCCCTCTATGTTTAGCCCCTTGTGGGTAGTAAAGAAATATATAAAATAGTAATAATGAATAGCTTGTGGAAGCGTAATGGCCCAGAGGTTAGGGCAGCGGACTCGCGGTTGTAGGATCGTGGCTTCGATTCACAGACCGGGCGTTGTGAATGTTTATTGAGCGGAAATATCTAAAGCACAACGAGGCTCCGGCAGGGGGGGGGGCGAACCCTGCTTTACTCTTTCGCCACAACTTTCTCTCGCTCTTTCTCCCTGTTTCTGTTGTACCTGTATTTCAAAGGGGGCTAGCCTTGTCACACTCTGAGTCACGCTGAATCTCCCCCCGAGAACTACGTTAAGGGTACACGTGTCTGTGGAGTGCTTAGCCACTTGCACGTTAATTTCACGTTTGAATCAACTAGAACGGTCGGCGACGGAGCGCCACGACGACGATGAATGAATGTCATCATCATCAGTATCATCATCATCATCGTCATGGCCGTCATCCTCGTTGTCATAATCATCATCATCATCATCATCATCATCATTTTCCTACTCATCAATCATCATAATTCCATGCATGGTTCAGCTTAGTCCCTGCCATTGCAACCGTTAAGTTTCCTTTCGTAACCATGTTTTACTTAGTATCTGGGGCCTCACATCGGTGAGGAGGCCGGTGTTCTGTAAAGCCGTCGAGAGGAAGGTCCCGAAATGGTGCGCATTCTCTCCTAAAAGTATACATAAAGCAGACCAGGCTCACTTTATTTTCACTTACCTTTTACACATACTCTGCACTTAATGCCTTTTATTTCAGACCAAGCAATATCACACCATAAATACTTAATCTGTGCTTTTTTTGGAGGTAGGTTCCCATTTCCCATCGGTTCTAACTGTAGTAATCGTTCCTTGAAGTTCACCTTCTCTTTCCTTCTAACTCTAGCGACTCTGCTCTCACAACTCACCTTCAGTAACGATTGAGTCAAAAAGCATTCAGCTACCTCTAAAAAGCTTCCTAGTTATTTGAAATAGTATTCTTATAATTAAGTAATCCGGTTCATCGGCTGCGTAAAAAGTCTTCCTTTTCTGTCAACTTGTACATAATGTTGTTGTGCTTTTTGTATGCCCACTGTATACATTGAAAACACATTACAGACATCATAGCTATCTCTTTACTTCATATTAAGCATAGCTATTTTTAAGATGGCAGTAAACTTGTGATGTCCTTTGTTGTAACCAAAAAGTTTGTTTCTGTTTGATTTGCCTTAAGGCGTCTCGATTAGAAACTGTTTCTATGTTTGAAATCATTTCCCAGTTCTTCCAGCTACGAGAGCTAGGTCTTTGCTATACAAACATTCCCACAAGCTGCTGGTCTTAAACTTCTCTGAAAGAATCAGAAAAATTATAATACATAGACTTCTGAATCTAGCTCTGATTGATACATGAACGCTAAAAGTTTCATCGAATTCGCAGCTATCATCTCATTGCAGACGCAATCGTACATGGCTAGCACAATTCTCACAAGACGTGCACTTATACTATCTTTTCTTAGTAGTTATTAGATAACGAATGTTAGGTGTAACGGTTTTGCTCTCAGTACTTCTGCAGTTGGCTTGTTAAAAAGATGGAATAGGGTAAAACAAACAAAAATTGCATCGAATCTATGCTACTTCATTTCGATTTCACTTTGTTATAATTCTTTCTGCCTCTAATCCATAATTTCTAAGCTTTTGTAGTTTTACTTTCGTGGAACATTTACCTTGCTCTCCTTCGCCCTATTAGCAGTTGGTAATTATTGTAGGTGAAACCAGTCAGTGAGCACTCGATGGTTAGCGCGTATCCTATTTTGAAAGATATCTTAACTTCTCCCTTGTCTTCATCTCCTTCGTGGTCTTTTCAACCTTTAGCACACTGCATTTTCTCTAGAATTCTTTTCCCTGCCACTGCCCTGTTACTACAGGGGAGAAAACCCATACGGCAGCATGTTGCACCCACAGTATGCTAAAGGTTAAATATGATTGTCAGCTTCAATTGCTGGGCCTACAAGAATGAGCACTCTGGGTATCATAAATGTTCTTCATTTAACAGTTTCTAGCAAAATCCTTTCCGTGATGCTTTCTTATGCCTCTTTTAACGTGTGTACCATTATGATTTTACGGTCCTTATAGTATACTTAATTTAAGAATAAATTATCCGAAGATTGACTCGTCTTTTAAATTATTGCTTGTTAATTATAATCTGCAATTTTTCGAAAGCGTTTACGTAGCAAGCCACTATTAATTACAATTAAAGGAATTCGTTAAAATCCGTAAAGCATTTTAAAATTAGATTACAGTCGTGCGTTATCGGATATTTTCTAATTAAATATAATTTTCTTGCAAACGACCTAATTATTTTGAATATAAGAACATTATTAATAATAGAAATTATATAAGTAATTAAGGACAAAATTAAATAACAACTGACTAAATGCTGTTTGACATGTAAACAGCATTAAATGATAGAATACTAAGGATGCTGGATTGCAATCCGGAGAATATCTTTCTGAAAGATCCTCCCATAACAGAATCTTATGATAATTCTGCTTGTCATTCCGTTACTTATCCCGTCTGTAACGCT
>NC_042998.1:32267566-32290066 GCF_006345805.1 Octopus sinensis
GGAAAGTTCGTGAGGAACCCATTGACCCAATTTGCTGACTTTTCCGATAGCACACAGGTGTCAATGAATGGTTGAATGACCAATCCAAGCTTCTCTGCTAGTTCCTCAACAGTTACGATGAGATTTTGTTCCACCAGGGTTTTCAGGATGTCCTTGTCGAGTTCTACAGATCTTTCAGGATGAGGCTCGTCTTCTAGGCTGTAGTTTATGGCTCGGGATTTCTGGAACCACCATTGACACTGCCTTACGCTTATTGTCCAATCCCCATATACTGCATTAATATTTCTTGTACTTTGCACACATTTATATTCTGTTATTCTTTTATATGTTTCAGCCTTGAGGTTGTGGCCATGCTGGATCATGTGTGTGTGTGTGTGTCTATCTGTCTGTCTGTCTGTATGTATATATGTATATGTATGTGTGTGAACAATAATATTTTCAACAGATGTGTTGCAAATGTATCTGATTGTTCTCAAGCTTCAATACTGTGTGTATGTGTGTGTGTGTATGTATGTATGTGTATGTATGTATATGTATGTATGTATGTATGTATGTGTGTATGTATGTGTGTGTGTATGTATGTGTGTGTGTATGTGTGTGTGTGTGTATGTATGTATGTATGTATGTATGTATGAGTGTATGTTTACTTTATTACTAATTACTCTCTTCCAAGAACATTTTCACTCACTCTTAGCTCTTAGCTTCCCATACATTTTACGCATGTATCTATCAGCGTCATAGACAGAATACTTTCACTTTAGTCTTCCTCAAATCACTCTGTCGCAATTTACTTTCATTTTATTCGTTGCCCACTGTGTGTGCGCGTTTGCGTGTGGTGTAAACCAGACTAAGAAAAGCATTTGACACACACACCAGAATGTGAGTTTTCTGTAAATTTGCTTAATTGGAGTTTAAATTTAAAAACTGGACCTGGCATGACGCGATGCATTTACTCTTAAAACTGCTAGGTAAATTGTAATTGAAGAAATCCTATATTGTAGATTTGTATAACTCCCAAAGGGAGGCAGATAAAATCTGCCTTTTATAATAAGACTAGCAGTATCGCCCGGCGTTGCTCGGGTTTGTAAGGGAAATAACTATATAAGCATTTTTAGAGAGTTATAGCCAAAAAATAGCAAAAAAATGCATTAAAAATTGAAAAAAAATTAAGGTAATTTTCTTTTTAAATCGTTGACACATCGTAGATATTTTTAGAGAGTTCTTCCCTTATATAATAACGAAAAATATGCATTAAAATGGAAAAATATGATGGTAAATTTTTTTAAAATCGTAGACTCATCGTAGACCCGCGCTAATACGCAGAAGGGCTTGATATGAATCACGACTATAAGATACCCGCTTTTGGTTAAACTACACCGCAAAATGTGGGAGTAGTTACGAATCTAAATCGTAGGAGACAGACACACAACTTCACTCTTATATATAAAGATATAAGCCACTTAGTTATATACACATACTTTGTTATATACACATTCTTAAAAGAAAATGTCATTTTGAACACAACATTTACAAAGAATAAAATATTTTTGGTTTTTCTTAACCCTTTCGTTACTATATTTCTGACCAAATACACCCCTTATGTGTTTCAATTAATTTCTAACGTAATCATAAATTTAGTCTGGTTTCATTAAACAACTATAACTTTTTTATTTATGAATATATTAATCTGATTTTTGGAAGATAATTTAGTGAAATGTTCTCAACCAATTCTATACTATAATTTTTTGTCACAAAGTGACTCTAATTGCGGGTAGATACAGGTAAATTCAACAATATATAAAATTATTAAAATTTTGTCAAACATCGCTATAGAAAATGGGTTATATAGCTAATATTCAATTGGGTATACAACAAAATTTTACGATAGAGAATTTGTTATTCTGGGTAACTTTCTAATACCCTAATAATATTTATGGCAAAATAGGCCTTAATTTCATTTAAGGTTGTGGGAAATAACAAACTATCGTTTCTTTCGCTTTCGCTTTGTTTAGGTTGAGATCAAATACCACATGCTTTTTTTTCAGTCATAGAGTTAGATTTATGAAGGTCTTCAGTAGAAAATCCTTCGAATTCTGACTCGCTGCTTGATATAATGAAATTCGTATCCATTTTTGTCAGAATTACAAATTTTGAAAACACAATAGGAACAAATTCGGAAAAAATCTCCCATAATTCACGGAATTAAAATTACACTTCGATTTTTGTACAAAAGTAGTTGAACTGTTTACGAAGTATAATACGTGTTTTCACGAATGTTCTAAAGAGATTTACTCTGATATTCTCATTTAAATATGAATAGGTAAATTCGGGCGGCTTGGTCACATTAACCAAAATTTTTTTCGGGCGGTTTGGTAACGAAAGGGTTAAACGGATGCATACATTTATTAATAACTATATATAAGTTCGTCTGTTTATACATAAACACTGTTTCATACTGCAATTATATATACATATATCTATATATAATATTATATAATAAAATATTACAGAGTAAAATAAAAACCAATTTACCTTTTCTGTATTGTTATCGACCGTCCGTGTGTCTTTGCAAATGTGTTGGAATGATAAGTGAGTTGTGTTTTGGCGCCTTTTTTTACTAATAACAAACACACACGTGTTTGTATGTAGTTGTTTGAAACGTTTGTGTTTGCCACTCTCATATATGTGTGTGTATGCGTGTATGTGAGGAATGACACACACACACTCACGCACGCACACATGTACATCAATGCTTTTATGAGCGTCATAGAGAGAAACAAATATTACATCGCCATCGCCATAGCCATCGCCATCGCCGTAGCCATCGCCATCGCCATAGCCATCGCCATCACCATAGCCATCGCCATCGCATTCTATTTTCTACCTGTCAACACACAGTGAATTAGTTTCAGTTTATTCATTGCACACTGTGTGTGTGCGTTTGCGTGTGGTGTAAACCAGACTAAGAAAAGCATTTGACACACACACCAGAATGTGAGTTTTCTGTAAATTTTGCTTAATTGGAGTTTAAATTTTAAAAACTGGACCTGACATCACGCGATGCATTGTACTCTTAAAAATGCTAGGTAAATTGTAATTGAAGAAATCCTATATTGTAGATTTGTATAACTCCCAAAGGGAGGCAGCTAAAATCTGCCTTTTATAATAAGAGATATATATATATATATATATATGAATTAGAAAATAAAACACCTTTTATCAATTCAATAATGAAAAATTAAATTATAGCATTTAGAAAAATTACATATTATAGAAAGATTAAACATAAGATAAAACATATAACAATGATTAAGTAATGTGCAAAATGATAAATAAAACGTATATATTTAGTAGAATAACGACACGTGTTTCGTCCTGTAAGTTTGGAATAATATTCCCTGATATTATATATATATATATATATATAATATATATATATTATAGATATATATATATATATATATATATATATATATTATATATATATATATGGCTGCCCCCTCGTTATCGAGTATGGCCATTGCACGAAGCTTAACTGTTACTGGTGCTGTGATCGAATGTGACTTTTTAGCCCAGCTAAAGATCTACAATGTCTTGTACAGAATTGGCAACTAATACCTTTACCGGTAATTGCCGGCTGTAGTTGTAACTGGGTTTCATGTACCTTTGCATGTCGTTTAAGTCCTCCTACCGAATTACACTCTCTTCTACGAAGATATATATATATATATATATATATATCCCTTTTGAAGTAAGAATTCGTAGAACACATCTTTCTATGGAAAGGCATTTCAAACAGAAATAGCTTTACTAATAAACGCAAAGAATAAGAAGCTCATATTCACTGCCATAAATTTATATCAATAAAAACTTTATTTAAGTAAAATTTATTGCTGTCTTAGTAAACTATATGGTAAGATTTGTGTTGAAAATAGTAACCTGTAAATTTAAATTTCATTTTATATTCAATAATTCCAATATGAAGCATACATTTTATTCACTTTGAACATATAAAAGTTATAGTATATATATCAACATTTCATCATAAAAAGATAAATATTACTTTTTTTTTTTCAGAAATGTAGGTAAACCTTTTGTAAGCAAATTGGAATACCACCACATATTTTGGATTTAAAAGTAAAATATGCTAAATCAAAATATCTTTTTTATAATTATGTTGCACATAGAATAAAGATATTTCGAGCATCCTATATGATCGGGTTGCATGCTGCCATTACATACATCTTTTCAATTTATTGCTTTCAGGCTCCAAGCTTAATGATAGATCATCTTTGCAAAAACTATTGGTTCGGAAATGTTTAGAACAATTCCCTATAATTATTCTAATAAGATCTGTATAATTTAAGTGTAAAAAAGGTAGTGAAAATGCTTGTGAACTAATGGGTTGGTAAGAATTCCAATGGGGATGGCAATTATTTAAGAAATCTGTTGGTTTATTTTTAGAAGGTTTACCAGTATAGTAACTGAAAGTAGGACATTATGATAATCATACAAACTTTAACAATTTGAACAATCTTGTAATCTTATGCATTTTAAAAAGCGTGTTATTATTTCATAACAGAGTTTCTTGACCAGAGAGTATCCGTGCTGACAAGAGTGTAAAATCTAAAGGTATGAGAACCAACAATCTGGAACTCGATTCCTTATAAAATCTTCTACAAATATGACATCCTTAGAGCCTTTTCCATTCAGCTATAATAATAATAATAATAATATAATAATAATAATAATAATAATAATAATAATAATAATAATATAATAATAATGATATCATTATTATTATTATTAATATTATTATTATTCAGCTGACTGTCTGGAATCGAACTCAGAATCCTGGGGTTAGTAGCCCACGCTCTCAACCACTACGCCCACGGACATATGCCGTAGTGGTTAAGAGTGCGGAATACTAACCCCAACATTCCGAGATCGATCCAGGTAGTGACCTTAATAATAATAATAATAAATAATAATAATAATAATAATAATAATAATAATAATAATGATATCATTATTATTATTATTAATATTATTATTATTCAGCTGACTGTCTGGAATCGAACTCAGAATCCTGGGGTTAGTAGCCCACGCTCTCAACCACTACGCCCACGGACATATGCCGTAGTGGTTAAGAGTGCGGAATACTAACCCCAACATTCCGAGATCGATCCCAGGTAGTGACCTTAATAATAATAATAATAATAATAATAATAATAATAATAATAATAATAACATCGAAAATTAACTTAGGAATGAGAACCCAGGTTCGAAATTTCCCCCAAGACACCTGATGAAAGCTGGAGGGTATATCAGGCGAAGCGTTGTGTTAACAACAAAGAAAATGAGGACAAATATCCTTGAAATGTAAATAATGTAGATACTGTACATAATTCCTCATCTCTTAAATATAGAACTGTAGTAAAATAATTAGTAATTACGTTTTATATTTCTTATTGTCATGAATCTGGTTGACTGAATATAATATTTAAAAGTCTGACAGAGTTCAACTATTACTTTAACTGTGAAAATTCAGTTTGATATCATGACTTCTCGTCTTGAATACTTACCACACACTTCACAGCTTCATAATTTATTGCATAGCCCTCATGAGCGTTACCGTTAAACCTACACGCTAGAAAAGAAACGCCTGTCTATCTGGTTCAGTAACTTATGCTCTGCTACATACCTTTACCTCACATCTGAATAAAGACTCAGTGGAAGAGGCAAAACAAATCAATTACTTACGAACCCCTGGATCTTGCATGAAAATAGATGTTAAATGAAACCTAATTGAATGTACTTGGAATCGGATAGAAAGGTGATTAAATTAGATTATCCATCACTTCAACTTTAGTTATAAAACAAACTGTCAGTGATACATGTTTCAAACAAACAGCTATAACTGAGATATAACTGAAATAAATTGTCACAAGAATGATTTCATTACCTGAGTTTCATTTCCAACTGCAAACGTCTTTGGGAAATGCATTAATTTACGAAGTATTTCTTCTGGATATTTATAGATTTATGCTCACTGAAGAAAGTATCAGGAATCTATTTCTAATGTTTATTATTTCCCAAAGGTACAGAGGCATCTTGGCAATTATGCCTAGAAGTGTATGCTGTTGATGAAGGATGCTAATCATCAATACAATGATGAATATCATCCTTCTAATTAAAAGCTACACGGTGGCGATGGTCATCAATTCTACATAAACTATTGTAGACATATTTCTTTACTACCCACAATGGGCTAAACGCAGAGGGGACAAATAAGGACAGACAAACGGATTAAGTCGGTTACATCGACCCCAGTGTGTAACTGGTAATTATTTCATCGAACGCGGTAGGATGAAAGGCAGAGTCGACCTCGGCGGAATTTGAACGCAAAACGTAGCGGCAGACAAAATACCGCTAAGCATTTCACCCAGCGTACCAACGTTTCTGCCAGCTCGCCGCCTTAAACTATTGTAGACATAAATAACTGTGAAGTTGTTATTTTGTATGGTGTCTCTCACATCTCCAAATTTGCGTTCAAAATCCAATCGATGCATGCCAAAGTGACCAGAAAGTGCAACACAAGAGGTATGTATCCTCTGGGTGTACACACCCGACATGTTTTGTGGTTTCTCCACCCAAATCATTTCTAGTGGTAGAGTGCTGCCTCTTTCCATCTCTCCCAGTTTTCTTAATGTTGAATATAGTATTTTTGCTTGGTTTTGCGATCAGTAGTTTCCTTACCAACCACATGCTACCGGGTTCAGTCCCATTGCGTGGCACCTTGGGCAAGTGTCTCTTACTATAGCCTCGTGCTGACCAAAGCCTTGTAAGTCGATTTGGTAGGCGGACACTGAAAGAAGCCCGTCGTATATATGTATATGTATGTGGGTATATATATTTGTGTGCGTGTGTATGTTTGTGTGTCTTTGTTTACGTCCCTGTAACTTAACGGTTCGGCAAAAGAGAACGCTAGAATAAGTACCAGGCGTACAGAAAATAAGTCCTGGGGTCGATATGCTCGACTAAAGGCAGTTCTCCAGCGTGGCCGCAGTCAAATGACTGAAACGAATACAAGAATAAAAGAATTTTTCAAAATCTTGGTTATACATGTGATGTAGAAGTTGCTGCATTGCTAAAATATAAATTTATGGGTTTTGATGAAAAATATTCTGATGATATAAAATTATGATGATATAGACAGGTACAGGCTTGGCTGTGTGGTTAGAAGCTTGCTTCCCAGCCACGTGGTTCCGAGTTCAGTCCCACTGCGTGACACCTTGGGCAAATGTCTTCTACTATAGCGTTGTATCAACCAAAGCGTAGGATTTGGTGGATAGAAACTGAAAGAAGCCCGTCGTATGTGTGTGAGTGTGTGGGAGGTGTAAGCATGAGTGTATATGCATGGATGTGTGTGCGTGTCTATCTGTGTTTCTCCCCCTCCATTGCTTGCCAACCGGTGTTGGCGTGTTTGCGTCCTCGTAAACCAGCGGTTCGGCAAAAGACACCGGTAGAGTAAATACCAGACTTGATATAGAAAGAAGTACTGCAGTTAATTAGTTCGACTAAAATTTTTTAAGGCAGTGCCCCAGTATGGCCACAATCTAACGACTAATAAATTACTGGCAATCAATGAATGATAAAAGTAAGATATGCCACAATACCATTTATTCATTATAACAGTTATTTATTCTCTTCTACTCTAGGTGCAAGGCTCGAAATTTTAATTTTCGGGGAGTGGGCCAGTCGATTAGATCGACCCCGGTGCGTAACTGGTACTTAATTTATCGACCCCGAAAGGATGAAAGGCAAAGTCGACCTCAGCGGAATTTGAACTCAGAACGTAAAGCCCGACGAAATGCCGGTAAGCATTTCACCCGGCATGCTAACGTTTCTTATTTCTTTATTGCCCACAAGGGGCTAAACACAGAGAGGACAAACAAGGACAGACAAACGGATTAAGTCGATTATATCGACCCCAGTGCGTAACTGGTACTTATTTAATCGACCCCGAAAGGATGAAAGGCAAAGTCGACCTCGGCGGAATTTGAACTCAGAACGTAACGACAGACGAAATACCTATTTCTTTACTACCCACAAGGGGCTAAACACAGAGAGGGCAAACAAGGACAGACAAACGGATTTAAATCGATTATATCGACCCCAGTGCGTAACTGGTACTTATTTAATCGACCCCTAAAGGATGAAAGGCAAAGTCGACCTCGGCGGAATTTGAACTCAGAACGTAGCGGCAGACGCTTAGCATTTCGCCCGGCGTGCTAAAGTTTCTGCCAGCTCGCCGCTTTTTAGCGGTTATTTATTCGCAATGACAATATTCAAATGGTTCCGATTGCACGTACATCATCTTTACCTTCAGTCTGTCCAATGTCAGTAGAATTAGTGACAAATATATATAAGAGTTGGTTCCATCAAACATCTCTCTCCAGAAATTTGTAGCAATCGCCATGGTGATAAATGAATATTAATCTAATTTAGACATGAATTTATTTGTCGTTGTTTGCCATTAAATCAGTCAGGATATGTCTTCCGGCTATGACCACTCTGTCTGTTGGTATAGCAGAGACTACACTCTCTGAGGAAGCGCTCTCTCTCTCACTCTCTCTCTCTCTCTCTCCCTCTCTCTCTCTTTATCCCGTCAAATTACCTCTGAAGAAGGATATCGGTTCTGTTCATAGCGGATAAACTTTATCGTCACCATTTCAATGCTGCCAGGTATTAATTTCCTTTTACCTTAGGCCACTTGTTTTGATATCCATCACTTTCTCTTACTATCTATACCATAAGGCCGTTAGTGGATGCTTGAAGATAACATATGGTTGAGAGCACTCATTATTCTGGACAATGATATAACAAGCCGTCGACTGTCAATTTCTTGATAACATCTATGCAATGCTCTCTGTATAATGACCGCTGTGAGGAAAGGTATCCAGTTATGGAAATCATATCAAAATGGAAAGTACGAGCATCGTATGCTCTTCTGATCAGTCTAGAGGCTCAGTAACGCCTACTAACAACTAACAAGATGGCTTATACAACCCATACCAGCAACGAAAATGGATGTGTTATTCTTTTACTGGTTTCAGTCATTCGAGTGTTGTTTTGTTGAGATGTCACAGTCAAGTGTTTTAGGCATGTATAACAAGTGCCAGAAGTTTGTCTGATATATATTTTATTGCCCGAAGCACTGGCAAAGTGGACGTCAACCTTAAACATTTCACAATCATCCTTGCGGATTTAATTGCCTGAGAAATTTTGTAAATGCGTTTCCTTTCTTGGTCTTTTATTGTTGTGCAATCTCAACAACTTTCTGACTTAAATCCTGAATTTAGTTATTCATTTTTTTTTCTCATTCTGAAACACAAGGTTTTATCAAACTATGAATAGAAAAAAATAAGAAAAACAAAAAATCAGGAAACACAGAATACAATCTGAAATATTGTGATTGGCTTAAGACTACTTTAACTGGTTTTTTTTTATGGGAATAGATGAGAAAAAATTGTTTCTTTTTATGACTTGACATGAAGTCAGCTTTTATTGAATGACATAATGCCTATAAACCATAACCTAAGAAGGTTGAGAAATTACATGTTTATGTTTTTTAGATGAGTTAAAATGAGTGTAGTCAAGATTGATTGGAATATTAACCTCATCAAGTGCCATATTCAAAATATCTCCCCAGAAAACAACCAGAGATTATTAATCAAAACATGTGGAAGTAAATACAAAAAGATCATGATTAATATTCTGTTCAATTTGAGGATATTGTGTCGGCAAAATTAAATGCCTTGAAGGCGGCGAGCTGGCAGAAACGTTAGCATACCGGGCGAAATGCTTAGCCGTATTTCGTCTGCCGTTACGTTCTGAGTTCAAATTCCGCCGAGGTCGACTTAGCCTTTCATCCTTTCGGAGTCGATAAATTAAGTACCAGCTACGCACTGGTGTCGATCTAATCGACTTAATTCCATTGTTTGTCCTTGTTTGTCCTCTCTGTGTTTAGCTCCTTGTGGGTAGTAAAGAAATAGGTATTTCTACTACCGCTACGTTCTGAGTTCAAATTCTGCCGAGGTCGACTTTGACTTACATCCTTTCGGGATCGATAAATTAAGTACCAGTTACGCACTGGGGTCGATGTAATCGACTTAATCCATTTGCCTGTCCTTGTTTTTCCCCTCTATGTTTAGCCCTTTGTGGGCAGTAAAAAAAATTGCCGTTTCAAGTTTCTAGGTTCAGTGTTTAGTTTCTGGGTTCAAATCCCGCTTGCTATAATTTTCGTTTTTTTTTTAATCTTCAAACTCCAATAATTCTCGTTCCCGTAACATACTGATGGTGACTTCATTGATTCTTCTTGTTTTGCCCTGTAAAATTAGTTAAGAGCATATTCAAATGTAATCAATAGTCTGAACTGTTTTAATGTTGAAGTTAAAAGATGTAAAGGTACTTATATCAGAGTTTAAATGAAGATAAGAAGATTTATGATTTGAAGAAAGATAAAAGAGCAGACAGAAGTTTAGTAGGATTCAATCTATCAAAAGGCTATGAATTACAATGCATTATGCTGCCATTTTGACATCATAATTTCTATTGATTCATTAATGAGGGGAAAATCAATGGAAGAATGAGGGTAAAATAACCATAATGCGAGGAGCTAAAATAACCTAAGTGTTAAAGTATAGATCTATATATTGCTAAAAGTATTACGAATTTGCTCTTTTTGGAAATATTATGCTCTACTTAGTCCCAAAATTCTAGAAAATATGTTCTGATTTCGTCTGTTATAGAGTCATTGGGTTGAGGAAGAAGCAGACATTGATAAAACATCAGTATTTAGAATGATGGCATCACATACTGACTTAGAAAATCGTATTTATGGAAAATCTCTCAAGGAAATGAAAATGTGAATATCTTTTTTATCTTTTACTTGTTTCAGTCATTTGATTGCGGCCATGCTGGGGTACGGCTTTGAAGAATTCTAGTCGAATATGTTGGCATTAGTACTTTTAATTTATTTTTAAGCCTGGTACTTAGTCTGTCAGTCACATTTGCTCAACTGCTAAATCACAGGAACAACTCCAGTTGTCAAGAGGTGGTTAGTAACAAACACAAGTATATAGACATACACACACACACACATACATACATACACACAATCATATATATTCATTTTGTATAATTTTTCCATATATATGTATATATATATATATATATATATACACACGACGGACTTCTTTTAGTTTCCGTCTACCAAATCCACTCACAAGGCTTTGGTCGGTCTGAGGCTATAGTAGAAGACAATTGCCCAAGGTGCCACGCAGTAGGACTGAACCCAGAACCATGTGGTTGGGAAGCAAGCCTCTTACTACACAGCCACACCTATATCCACGATGGGCTTCTTTCAGTTTCCATCTACCAAATTCACTTCTAAGTTTCGTCGGCCCGAGGCTATAATAGCAGATACTTATCTCAGATGCCAAGCAGTGGGACTGAACCTGGAACCATGTGGTTGGGAAGCAAACTTCTTGCCATACAGCCATTCCGGTTACTTTTATTGAATATATTTTGGATGAGGATAGTCTTTTTAACCACCCTGCACGGCGGTTATGCGCAGCATTCTCAAATATTTCTGTGGAAATAATTGTGGGATTCACAACTTCACAACTTCGGAGAAGCAGCTTACAGGATATCCATCTAAAGGGGAAGTAACTCCATATAAAAATGAATAAACGTGGGAGGAACACTTTAGTTCTGCATCAGACAGCCTCCCTACTTACTGTGGCATAATAAAATGCCTCAATTAAGATTCTAAGACGACTGATGGTAGGAAGGGTATCAAGCTATAGAAATATGAATAAAACTATGGAGTACACAGCATGACAATATGCGGACATCAAGCCCATGCTGTAAGTCATACACAATAATAAAACTCACCAGTTTACTCAGTTGCTATGCACCAGATGATACGGTCTGGAATGAATGGAAAGGTACCCTGAGGCCCGTACAACCCATGTTTCTCAGTAGCTCTTATTCTTCCACCAACAACGTCTTTCATGCAATAGTCTACATTTTTGTGGTAAGGAGCCCTAATGTTGTTTTTTTTATGTATACAAATTGTACACATATTGTACAAATGTTTTATGCCTATTGTACACATATTGTATTATGTTTTTTAGAAAGAGTTTTTTATTTTCTTTTCGGGCGTGGCTGTGTGATAAAGTAGCTTCCTTACCAACCACATGGTTCTGGGTTCAGTCCCTCTGCGTGGCACCTTGAGCAAGTGGGAGTTTTAACAAATTTTGAGTTTCCCAACTTACAAATTATAAGCGCTCGCATACATACACACACACACGTTCCAGTTCAGATTTTTATTCTATGCCAATTAACCAATATATAGTGTATGTATGTATAGATACTACATAGGTAGAGTAGATGCATAATAGAGGATATTACAATGGTATCGGGCCGACCAAAGCTTTGTGAGTGGATTTCGTGGACGGAAACTGAAAGAAGCCCAGCGTATATATATATATATATATGTGTGTCTGTGTGTGTGTGTGTGTGTGTGTGTGTATGTATGTGTGTGTGTGTGTATGATTGTGTGTGCGCGTATATATATATATATATATATATATATATATATATATATATATACACACGCACATATATTTATATTTATATTATCGAACTTATCAAGTGGCCAGCATGGGAATAAGAACTTCAAAGATAATAATTATTATTAAAATCATAATTTAGGGAAATAGCAGCCAAAACTTGACTCTAAAACCACATTAAATGTTCATACAGCACCAGGAGAGAAGACAAAAAGACAAAATAAACTAGCCAAAAAAAAATGTAGTTTTTTCGGTATATTCATAGCACTTTTGAAATAATTTATGAAAGATCCATTCAGTTCAAAACAACATGAAGAACATGTTGAAGTTATAACTACATGTTCTTTTTTTTTTTTTTTGGTAGTTCCAGATTCTTTCTAATTGAACAGTCATTTTAGCAATCTCCATAATTTTTAAGACAGTAGGATGTTATTTGCCAAAGATTTGGCCACATGTCAAAAAACATTGCATTACATGCGATCTGTGTGATTGTGGATGTGGATAAACATCTCTTTTAACAAATGAAAAAAACAAGAGAAAAAAAAACAGAACATCCATGATTAACAAAAATAGTTTATTTTTGTTGAAATTTAATCATTCAATGCATTCAAATAAAAATGATAGAATTTTTGTTTATTCACAGCCAACATTTAAAAATCAATGCATCTGGCATGACTATCCTGCTATATAATCTGTTTAATCATTAGTGTCAGCAAGAATTTTTCAATAATGCAGTATCTAATTTGTAGCGTTGTTTCTGGACAGCTGCAAATAAATATTCTTTGATTTGAAAAGTTCATGTCTTCAGCTTTAAATTAATGATCGCCCAAACATTCTCAAGAAGGTTAAAGTCTACAGACCGGCCAACTCATAACTAAATTTCAGTTTCATATACTTACAGAAGCATTTTATAATTTGGCAGAATAAATATATCTATTATGATATTGGGGTATTGCCAGACTGCGTTGAGAAGGATGTTATATAATCTTTTCTACTCGAGACACAAGGCCCGAAATTTTCGGGGAGGGGGCCAGTCGATTAGATCTACCCCAGTATGCAACTGGTACTTAATTTATTGACCCCGAAAGGATAAAAACCAAAGTCGACCTTGGCGGAATTTGAACTCAGAACGTAAAGACAGAAGAAATACCTATTTCTTTACTACCCACAAGGGACTAAACCCAGAGAGGACAAACAAGGACAGACAAACGAATTAAGTCGATCATATCGACCCCAGTGCGTAACTGGTATTTATTTAATCGATCCCGAAAGGATGAAAGGCAAAGTCGACCTCGGCGGAATTTGAACTCAGAACGTAAAGACAGACGAAATACTGCTAAGCATTTCGCCCGGCGTGCTAACGATTCTGCCAGCTCGCCGCCTTAAAGAATCTTTTCTACTCTAGGTACAAGGCCCAAAATTTTGGGAGAGGTGGCCAGGCGATTAGATCGATCCTAGTACACAAGTGGTACTTAATTTATCGACGCCGAAAGGATGAAAGCCAAAGTCAACATCGACGGAATTTGAACTCATAACGTTTCTGCTAGCTTGCCGCCGCCTTATGGATGTTATATAATATGAAAAAGATGTTTTGCACAAGATTTTTGTGATGTGAAATTTTCATTGGAATATGTGAGACAAAATGATCACGAGAAAACATTCCGAGACTCTTATATCATCACACTCAAATCTTCTCCGCTTCTTCTTTGCATTTGTCCTTTTATATTTCAGATATATAGCATGACCTTCTGAAAAGGTGGGAAATATTAAATTCATTTCATACGATAACACTGCATGAAGTTCAAAAATTGCTTCTCTCTAATTTTTTTCTTTTTTTTTTTTTCTTTGATAAATTTATATTCCAGACATAAGTTCTGGCTTCTCTTAATGTTCTTTGAATATTATTCTAATCGCATATCTTGATAAATTTTTCTCATTGTTTGTGTGGAAATTCTTCCATCGAAATAAAAAGAACTGATTCCTTTTATGAGAAAGTTTTGTAAATCTTCATGCATTTCTTCAAATTAGAGTCTTATATCTTCTGGTATCAGTTCTCTTGCCTGTAAGCTTAAAAAGCAAATATTTCCCCAATAAATTTTGAATGAAACAGAAAAAAAAGAAAGAATTATCGCAAAGCAGCGTGTGTATAGAGCTTCGTGGCATCAATGAAATTATATATTTACCTGGAGACACTTCACTGTCAGATTTTCCCAAAATTATG
This sequence comes from Octopus sinensis, assembly GCF_006345805.1. Taxonomy (NCBI): domain Eukaryota; kingdom Metazoa; phylum Mollusca; class Cephalopoda; order Octopoda; family Octopodidae; genus Octopus; species Octopus sinensis. The sequence goes on from NC_042998.1 coordinate 32,282,429, forward strand.
AGCGCTCGCATACGCACGCACATACACACACACAAAACACAACACACACACACACACACACCACACACACACACACACACATTCTGATATATTCTATGCCAAATAACCAATATATACTGTAGGTATGTATGTATGTAAGATAAAACTTACTTGGAAGAGGATGCGTGGAGTTCAATCATATATAGTAATATAAATAATATATATAATATATATATTAATATATATATATATATATATATATTATATATTATATATATATATACATATATAATATATAATATATACATATATATATATAATATATTATACATATATATATATATATATACATATATATTATATATATACATATATATATATATACATATATATATATATACATATATATATATATACATATATATATATATATACATATATATATAATATATATATACATATATATATATATATATACATATATATATTATACATATATATATATATACAAATATATATATACATATATATATATATATATACAAATATATATTACATTATATATATACAAATATATACATATATATATATATATACCAATATATATACATAAATATATATATACATATATATACATATATACATACATATATATATACATATACATATATATATACATATATATATACATATATACATACATATATATATACATATACATTATATATACATATATACTACATATATATATACATATACATATATATATATATATAATATATATATATATATATATATATAATATATATATATATATATATATATATATGTACATACATCTATACGTATATATATATATATGCATATGTGGGCACAGGATATCACGAAACGTTTACAACAAAAAAAAGTACGAAGTACGAGTACATGGAATATGAACTATTCTTTCGAACAACGAAAGACACAAATGGAAAACAAAACAAACAACATAAAGAACGACTCTTCATCAGTTGTTGACCTTTTTTCTAGTCTCGTATTTCGAGCATTTAATGTATGTATGTATGTATGTATGTATGTATGTATGTATGCATGTATGCATGTATGTATGCATATATGAATGTATAGATACTATCAAGTCATCCCATATGTTCTGTCCGAATTTTTAATAAAGAAAACAAGTGATCGAATGTTATATTTAATTGAAATTTAATCATCAATGTAGTTTCCCTGATTATCTATGACTTCCTTCCATCTATTTACAAGCTTTTTAATCCCATCAATGTAAAACTCTTTTGGTTTCAAAACGAAGAACTCTGATGTCAGCCCTCCAACACTTCCTCGACCGTCGTCCCGACCCCACCCCCAGCACCCCACCCTTCTCCGGTTGGCTGAGCTCGTCCTCACCCTCAATTGCTTCACGTTCGCCGGGGAAACGTACCAAAAGGTGTCCGGGGTCGCGATGGGAACTAGGATGGGCCCCAATTTCGCCAATCTCTTTCTTGGCTACATTGAGGCCCAAGTGTTCTCCCAGTTCTCTGGGCCGACCCCCGAACTATACGGTCGCTATATCGACGACTGCGTAGGTGCCACCTCCTTTCCCGTGAACTTCTCTGCCAATTCATCTCTTCCTTTCCAACTTTCACCCCTCTCTTCAATTCACCTCCACCATCTCCAACACCTCTGTCAACTTCCTTGACATCTCTCTCCGCATCGATCACCCCTCCAGCTCTCTCACCACCACCGCCTTTTTTAAACCTACGGATTCCCACCTCTATCTCAACTTCTCTTCCACCCACCCCTTCCACACCAAACGAGCCATCCCCTACTCCCAGTTCCTCCGCCTCCGACGTTTGTGCAGCCGCGACCAGGATTTCGAGACCCAATCTCAATACCTGGCCCGCATGTTCAGACTCCGAGGTTACCCACCCATACTCCTCTCTGATGCCCTCACCGCGCCCGTCGCATCGACCGCACTACCGCCCTGTCTCCTTCCCCCCGCCCACCCCCAACCGCACCCCCTTCCCCTCCTTTTCCACCCCTCTACCCTACCCCTTCGTCGCAAGATACTACGTGCCTTCCGTCGCCTCCAGCTTGATCCACCCACCCGCCCCATTTTCCCTAACCTACCCCTGTCCTCTTTCAAACGAGCCCGCAATCTGCGTGACCTCCTGGTCCACAGCACCCTCTCTCCTTCCCCCTCAGCCCCACACGGATCATTCCCTTGCTCTAGATCCCGTTGCAACACTTGCCCCTTCATCACCAACACCACCGCCGTCACCGGCTCCAACCTGCACACTGTACGCATTAGGCACTCTTTTACGTGCACCTCGTCTGGCCTTATTACTGCATTAAATGCAACCTATGCGGGATGCTGTATGTAGGACAGACGGGACGCCGGTTGTCCGAACCGTTTCACTGAACACTTGAGGGACGTTCGCCTACACTCTCTTTCTCCCGTCGCACGCCACTTCCGCTCGGCCGGCCATTCCCTAGATGACATCTCATGTTTGGTCTCGCGCCCCCCACCATGGTCGCCCACTTTCCAGGCTCCACTTGGAGCAACGCTACATCTTCACCCTACAAACTACCACCCCACACGGACTTAACACGGCCCCCTCCTCTTGAGATCCGTTTTTTTTTTTTTTTTTTTTTTTTTTTGTGGACACACCACCCCCACCTACCCCCACACGCACACACACACCCCCCCCCCTACCTCCCACACCCACCCACCCACCTACCTCCCACACGCCTGTTCACACACACACATACGTAGACCCATCTACGTACATACATTCACACATTTAATCACACACACTTACAGACATACTAACACACACTAACATACAAACCAACATGCACATACACACACACATACATACATACGCACACACATACATACTTACACACACACACACACACAGACATACATACACACATACACACACACATACATACGCACATACATACACACACACTCACACACACACACCGCACGTACATACTTCACACACACACATGCAAACATACATGTAGGCACATACATACATACATACCTACACATGCACACCCTTACACTGAATGCACACACACATACACCTTTTTGCATCCAGGCAGCCCCCCCCTCTTTTCTGCTTTCCGGTTTTGGCTGATGGATCCTTGGTTCCCGCGTAGCGGGGCGTTCGAGGGCCTTTGCGCTCGCGCGCCTTGGCGCACGCTGAGGGCTTGGTCGGCCCCTTGGGCTTGCGTTGTACTGCTTGTGCGTTGTGTGCGTGGGCGCGCTTCGTGTGTGTGGGCTTGCTTCGGATGTGCGCGTGCGTATGTATGCATACATACCCACACACTCGCATGCATCCCTACCCACATACATACACGCACACCTACTCACACACACACATACACACACATACCTGCACACACACACACACATATACATACATACACATACATACCTACTTCAGACATACACCACACAGACATAACACCCATACACTCACACTCACACGCATACACACACACACATACACACGCACACGTACACATACACACACAGACACACACCTACATACATACATTACACTTGTATACACACACACTTACATTCATACACACACACACACAACTACACAGCCATACCCTCACTCAGACACACACATCTACCTACACACACACACAAACACACACGGACACACACCCATACATACATACATCTACACACACACGCCTACACACATACATACACACATACATAAACACACACACATACACATATACACACATACGCACACCACATATACTTATACACATGCACACACACACATACATACATACACCCATATACATACACACACACATACCCACATACTCCTATACGCACTACATACACACAGACATACACACATACACACTCACAGAAACATACACACACACATACACACACACTCACCTGCACGCGCACACACATGCATGACAAACACCCATACACTCACACTCACATACGCACACACCAACATAAACACGCACGCACACACACACACACACCTACACTCCCACACACATACACACGCACCTACATACACACCGCACGCATACACACGCATACACACATACATTACACACGTACACACACACCTACATACACATGCATACACACACACACACACAAATGCACGGACACACCCAGACATACACACATACCTATATACACACGCCCACACACCTACATACACACACATATACACACGCCCACACACCTACATACACACACATACATACACACACATACACGGACACACCCATACATACTTACATACATACACCTATACACACACGCCTACACACCTACATACACACACATGCATACACACACACACACATGTACGCACATACACACACATATACGCACATACATATATACCCACACACATGCACACACACACACACATACGCACATGCATGCATGCACACGCGCACACCTACACGCATACACACACACACACGCACGTACACATACATACATACACACACGCATACATACACCCATACACATACATGCATCCTACACACACATACATACACACTCACACATACATACACACACACACACTCACTCACACACCTGTATGTACGCGCACACACATGCACATACACACACTTCCCCCACCCACACGTACATACATACACACACACACACCACACACACACACGGACATACATCTATGCACACACATACATACACATACTCACATACATTCATCGGACACACTGCCACCCGGACATACACACAGACACACTCACACATCCACACACATACATACTTACGCACATACTCGCAGGCGCGCGCACGCACGCGCTTGCGCCGGCTCGCGCACGCATACGCTCCGCAGGCACCTCGCTCTTGGAACCGACAAGACCTCCCGCCCGTTCCTGGGACCGTCGCGTGTCGTTGGGTTTTCCCACGCCCGCCTCCGCGGGACCACTCTTCCATCTTCCCCTCAGCTGGAGTCCTTTTTCCTTAACCCCCCCTTTTTCGTTACACACACGCGCACACATATACACACATTGCTTAAATATATACATTACTCTTACACACATTCAATCTACTCGCCATTTATACCACCACGACACTGGACACACACACACTACTACTCAACACACGCTGGCACGCTACATACGCCCCCACCCCTTCCCTCCCTCCCTTCCTCCTTCCTTCTTTTCTACTACTGACCTTTGTCTGCTAAGCTGACCACTGTCTCGCCCTACCTCACACGCCTACACACAGACGCACACACTAACACACACATATATATTTTTTTGTGTTTTCATCTCGCCTCACACACACACATACACACACACGCACGCACACACCACACTCACACATACACACACATCTGTTGCGTTACCAACCTTGTCTCCACTCTTTTGCCTTTAAAACCCACTTTGCTCTGTTTTCGTAAACATCCGCCTTTCACCATGTGCAACTCGTAAACACCAATCGTCTTTTTTCTCTTTCCCTGTTGCCCGCTCTGGGATCTTTCTTTCCTCTCTCTTCCTTCTTTATGTTTCCGACGAAGAGCTCCGCTCGAAACGTCATACCTCCCTGCTTCCATTTCCTGAGCGCCTATTAATAATAATACTGTAATTGTTCCATTGTTGTTGTTTTTTTGTTTCCCGTTTGGATTAAAATTATATATATATATATATATATATATTTAAAGAGAGAGAGAGAGAGATACATACATATGCACAAGCATGCTTATCTCTCTATATATAAACGGCAGTTTGTCTGTGTGTGTTTCTGTATGTCTGTCAGGTTGTACCCTCACCCTGACCACGACTTTCAACCGATTCTGACGAAACTTGACACACACATAGCCCAATGTCATAATTCAAAACTAACGCAGCGAAAATTTTGAAAAGTTCCCCCAGTTCTGAAAAAAATCGATGAATTCGACATGGGGTCGAGAATCAGAAACACAAACGGCAAACTGTCTAAGGGACGCAACTCCACCTTTTTTAACTAAAAAAAAATTTACCATCATTTTTTTCACTTTTTTTGCTATTTTTTGGCTATAACTCTCTAAAAATGCTTTATAGTTATTTCCCTTACAAACCTGAGCAACGCCGGGCGATACTGCTAGTATATATATATATATGTGTGTGTGTGTGTGTGTGTGTGTGTGTAGACTGAGAGGTTACTGCTTTATTGATTGATTTCCTGAATTTTCTATCAAAAGATCGTTTTCAAAGTGAAGAGGTTAGTGGTGCGTGGACAACAGACTGAAGTAGACAGGAGGACAAACATTTCAGCCGATCATCTTCGAGTCTGAAAACCAACTGAGACAGTTCAAAATTTATGACAACCATTGCCGTAGCATTCAGAAATTTCACACCAATCAGATAATGGATAGATAAACAACAAGCTTCCTTTATTTCTGGTGTGACGGAAATACTCCATTTTAACAGAAAAAATATCAGTGTACCACTAACCTGTTCTAGTCTTTGGAAAAGAATCTTTTGATCAAAGATTTCGTAAAATATACAACAATGCCATTTTTATTAAATACAGTTTTTTTTGTTTTTTTTTGGATCCAAATCTATTCAAATTTCGTTATAATACATCGAATTTCACTGCAGAAAATATTTATTCGAAATATTTCAGTACATCCAACCAAATTATCGAGTTACAAAGTAAATTAAAAAAGTATTTGACTTTATATTTTCCCTTCAAAATTAATTCACGTGGGACATTTTTAAGGGTGGGAGGTGACACTACCCTTCCTGCGCATGATTAAAACATTTCGCGCCGGTAGACGGCGACAATTCCCGGCTGTTACGTCTAGAGTACAGACTTACCTTTCACGCTCGTTGGATTTCGTTTTCACCGAACGCGTTGAGACAGACATTGCAGCAAGTTTGCTAAAAATCTTAGGGTGACTCAAGCTCAAACCATCCAGAAGACTCAGTAGGCTTTTGGCGATGGTGTTATGAGAAAAGCTCAAATCAAGGAGTTGCACAGCCGCTTCAAACATGACTGCACCTACCTCAGTGGAGAGTGAGGCACGCTCAGGCAAGCCATATAGGAGCCGGAACGAGGAGTCGATTGAGAAGGTTTAGAAAATAGTCATAGAAACCGTCATGTAACAATCCAGGAAATTGCTCATGAAGTTGGAAAAATCACAGGATCAGGGGATTCCGCGGGAAAATTTCTCAGGACATTGCTGGGCTGTGCAAACCACGCGTCAGACTTCACGAAGACCATTAGCACTGGTAAGGAGACATGGGTTTATAGTCTCTGTTCGATGCGTTCGGTCATCGTGCGTGAAAACACAAATCCGAAGAGTACCCACTTCACGTCTGTACTCTAGGCGTAAGAGACGGGAACTGACGCGACCTACCGGTGTCAAAATTTTCGCGTATTTGCAAGAAGAGTGGCGTTACGTTCCACCCATTTGAGTTTACCCACGTGACATTAGTTTTGGCGGGAAAAAATAAAGTTGGATACCTTTTGAATGCACTTCGTTTACTCGTCTTTTACTGTTCGTATTTTCTACTCAAATTTTATTCTTTCATTGCATCAAAGATCGAGCAAAAATTTCCATTGAATTGTCCAATGATTGCGGGTTTCCGAATGCGGAGACTCACACTGTTAGCTTGATTTCATAC
>NC_042998.1:32295066-32312566 GCF_006345805.1 Octopus sinensis
TGATATAAGAGCATGTGCAAGGCGGCGAGATGGCAGAAACGTTAGCACGCCGGGCGAAATGCATAGCCGTATTTCGTCTGCCGTTACTTTCTGAGTTCAAATTCCGCCGAGGTCGACTTTGCCTTTCATCCTTTCGGGGTCGATAAATTTAAGTACCAGTTACGCATTGGTTTCGATATAATCGACTTAATTCATTTGCCTGTTCTTGTTTGTCCTCTCTGTGTTTAGCCCCTTGTGGATAGTAAAGAAATAGGTATTTATTTTGTCTGCCGTTACGTTCTGAGTTCAAATTCCGCCGAGGTCGACTTTGCCTTTCATCATTTCGGGGTCGATAAACAAAGTACCAGTTACGCACTGGAGTCGATGTAATCGACTTAATCCATTTGTCTGTCCTTGTTTGTTCCCTCTATATTTAGCCCCTTGTGGGCAGTAAAGAAATATATAAGAGCATGTGCATTTAACAGGAAAGGAAGAGAGAGAAAGGCCATTTGGAATAACGTACGTTGAGTCAAGACTATTGTAGATAACACTATAAAAAAAGACAAAATGCACCAAAAATATATTCCCCAGTTCTGCTACTTTGTATGTATTTTAATAATATATCTTCCGTCAGTTTGCAAATCTCATTAATACAATGTTCACTCTCTCTGAAAATGGCTCGTTATGGTGGCCACCTGAAGTTGAATCAGGAAATTAGTTTCATTTCTTAAACTTTCAACTGCTTACTCTTCAATATTCATAGACATTTCATCTGTTTGTTTCTGTGTTGTCTCATTGCTGAATGGCATTTTTCTTAAAATATCTGGAGGGTTATAATGTATCACACTTGAAATAACACTTTCTGATACAGATCTTATGACCTTCTCAGTAGCTCTATGACAACAGCCATTTTACAATAATTCTTGCAATCTTGCCTGATGAAACATTAGCTTCTTCGAATCTCGTATCTACTTTTACAAAATGTATATGTAGGATGCTTCTCAAAATTGGTTTCATTTTTTGGCAATAAACAAAGTAGTTGTTATAACTTAATTTGGATGCTCCTTATTTCAATGATTAAGATGTCTTGAATGTTTTAAGGCTTCATTTTTGGGAGGGGTGATTGGGAGAACTTTCAATAAAAATATATAATGAATATTCACCATGGAATTGGCATCACCTTTTCTTTGCTCCTCTTGATAGTGAATTCTGTAAATTACATAATGACAATGACAATAGTAAGGAATTGACAATAATAAAGTACTTTTAAAATATCTGAAATTTTAAATAAGTGTTAGATATGCAAATTAGAACAGCTGTGGAATTAGTGTACAAAACCTCCAGACTTGAAACTGCAGGTTTTATCTTTCTGCCTCAGTTCACAAACAGCAACATCAAACTAAGATCAGCAGGTCTAATAATTGTACTTCCAAGTTTGTCAGGATGTTGCTTATAAAAGGTGTTATTCATCACAATCCTGTGAATCATTAGACTTTACATTTTTAATAAAGAGAAATAAAGGTATTAGTTTGATAGCCATAAATCACTAAAAGCAGATAAAAAGAAATGACCAAAACATAATTTCAGAAGCAAAGAATTTAATTTTTGATTAGTTTCATTCTCAGTAGGAACTCAAATCTTAATTCCCACACAATAAGCTCAGCAACATTTTCATTAAAAAATTACATTTATATGATTTAGCATAATAAGAAAGTGAAACTTTGAAACTCTTCTCTTCTTAAGAAGCACAAAAATGATTAATTAAAATAATTAGGAAAATGTTAGCAAAATCATTGATTTGATACTCGAAATAAGGGACAAATATAAAGTTACGAAATGCAAGAATGTTAAAAAGGAATCAGTGATATGAAATAACATCATAAAAATCTAGCAAACACTTGTTTATGCCTCTATTTTGATAATTATTGAGTACTATATGTGAAACCATCATTAATCTACTTTAGAATGTTTTGAAAGACTAGGCTGCCCCATCATGCTTCTCACTGTGCCCTTTCACATTCTTGATATTATAATATATATGGTGGCACGTTAAAAGCACCATTTGAGCATGATCATAGCTAGTGCCACCTGAATGGCTCCTGTGCTGGTGGCATGTAAAAAGCACCATTCAAGAGTGGTCAATGCCAGTGCCGGCTGACTGGTCCTGTGCCGACTGACTGGTCCTGTGCCGACTGACTGGTCCTGTGCCGACTGACTGCTCCCATGCTGGTGGCATGTAAAAAGCACCATTCAAGAGTGGTCAATGCCAGTGCCGGCTGACTGGTCCTGTGCCGGCTGACTGGTCCTGTGCCGACTGACTGGCCCCATGCTGGTGGCATGTAAAAAGTACCATTCGAGCATGGTTGTTGCCAGTGCTGCCAGACTGGTCCTCATGCCGGTGGCACATAAAAAGCACCCACTTACACTCTTGGAGTGGTTGGTGTTCGGAAGGACATCCAGCTGTAGAAACTTTGCCAGATCAGATTGGAGCCTGGTGCAGCCTTCTGGCCTGCCAGCCCTCAGTCAAACCGCCCAACCCATACCAGCATGGAAAGTGGAAGTTAAACGATAATGATGATGATACTCTGAAAATTGTAACAAATTATTGAGCAATTCAAAACTATTTAAATTTTAATTGATGCTTTAATACATTTTTGCCTCACTTAAATCAGATTATCCCTCCAGTTTAAATCAGATTATCCACCAATTACATTTTTACCACCTTCTAGAATGGAATTGTCACTGTTGAAAAATACTGACCTATATTAGATGCGATATTATATTGTATTAGCACGCTGGCCAAAATGTTTAGTAGTATTTCGTCTGTCTCTACTTCCTGAGTTCAAATTCCACCAAGGTCGACTTTGCCTTTCATCTTTACAGGGTTGATAAATTAAGTACCAGCTGCATACTGGGGTCGATCTAATCGACTGGTTCCCTCCCCAAAAATTTCGGGCCTTGTGCCTAAAGAAGAAAGGAATATTTTAAGGCAACAAGCTGGCAGAAATGTTAGCCCGCTGGGTGAAATACTTAGAGATATTTCATTTGTATTTATGTTCTGAGTTCAAATTCTACCAAGGTCGACTTTGCCTTTCATCCTTTGGTGTTGATAAATTAAGTACCAGTTGCATACTGGAGTCGATCTAATCAACTGCCCCCCCTCCCCCAAAATTTTAGTCCTTGTGCCTTGAGCAGAAAAGAATATTATAAGGCAGCAAGATGGCAGAACCATTAGCACACTGGACAAAATGCTTAGCAGCATTTCTTTCAACCTTACAATCTGAGTTCAAATTCTACCGAGGCTGATTTTGCCTTCCATCGTTTTGGGGTCAAGAAAATAAGTACCAGTTGAGCACTGGGATCGATGTAAACTTGCTGGCCTTGTGCCAAAATTTGAAACCAGTATTATAAACCAAATACTGGTCAACAAAACATCGCTGATGGAAATCTACAGCCAGTGTGTATATATGTGTATAGCAGAGTGATGTGTGCATGTGTGTGCTTGAATACGTGTGTCCATTTGAATAGCAATTAATTATTTTAATTCATTTATTTTTAGAGGAAATATTGCTAAATTCATATATTTATAATGAAAGAAACTCACGGCCCAGTTTCCTTTCTTGGTGAGATCGTGTTCATATATTAAATTAATGCTCTTTGGGAGGTGTCTAAAATTCTTATTCACAATCTCTTATTCACGGTTTCATAACCAATTAAGAAATCATAACTACAATATATTTCTACCCATTATCAATCATTAGATAACAACAGACAACAGCAATGTTAGATACAAATGTTATAAGCAGCCTAGCTTGAAGGTAGTATATTACCCAGTTCTATGATAGATTTGAAACCATAAATTCTTCAATTAATCATTCGACTAATAGAAAAGTTCTAGAATGCCTTTATATAATTATTCTCTTACTGAACAGATTTGCTGCTACCAAACCTGACATATGGCAAGAGGAACTTTCTGTGATAATTGGCAACTAAACAATAAATAATCTTGAAACTGCTTCAATTTATCTGGAACTAATGCTTCCATCACAGTTGAAATAAATGCAATTTTCCAACTAAAAACTAATTATCAAGTTGCTGATTTGTGAAATCCATGCTTTGGTTCTCAACAGCTTCAAAAAAAATGTAATGCTGTTAATAATGAATATGGAATATTCAATTTGTTGAATGAAATAAATTTATTAGTGTTTGAACTCATTAGCAATTGGTTCACTAGGTACAGCACAGACGATGCAATTGTATAAGCAAAAAAACTGTATCATGTCCCTCTTAATCAAAAAGCAAAAGACAGTATCATGTCCCACATCATCATCATTGTTTAACATCCGTTTTCCATGCTAGCATGGATTGGACAGTTCGACCGGAGTCTGGGAAGCCATGGAAGCTGCACCAGGCTCCAGTCTGATCTGGCAGTGCTTCTACAGCTGGATACCCTTCCTAACGCCAACCACTCCGTGAGTGTAGTGGGTGCTTTTTACATGCCATCGGCACAGGTGCCAGGGGAGGCTGGTAATGGCCATGATTGGTTGGTGCTTTTTATGTGCCACCAGCATGGAAGCCAGTCAAGGTGGCGCTGGCATCGGCCATGTACAGATGGTGCTTTTTACGTGTCACCGGCACATGTGCCAGGTTAGGCTGGCAATGGCCACGAACGGTAGGTGCTTTTTACGATGCAAATCTATAGCCCTGAGAGGCCAGCCATGTACAGCAAGAGATGTAGCTCCAACCCCGACTGATATCTTTTTCATTCAATCAGTCAACCTTGTTTTTCCCACAATTCACTTCTTGTCTATTCCTTGATATTGTGTAACTATCACCGTCCAAATGTGGCAGATGCCAGCGCTGCCTGACTGGCGTCCGTGTCAGTGACACATAAAAGCACCAACCAATCGTGGCCGTTTGCCAGCCTGCTCTGGCCTGCTCTGGCACATTAAAAACACCCACTACATTCATGGAGTGGTTGGCGTTAGGAAGGGCATCCAGCCGTAGAAACACTGCCAAATCAGACTAGAGCCTGGTGCAGCCTTCGTGGCTTACCAGACTCCGGTTGAAATGTCAAATCCATGCTAGCATGGAAAATGGACGTTAAATGATGATGATGATGATGATGACGATGATGATCCTTTACTGGTCTTTATAATCTTCTTTTACCAAACGTTGGTTTGTGCATGAGCATATTCATTAGATGCAGGGTGACACTGTTATTTTACATGATTTTACCAGCTCCTTTTTCTGCTTTTTGAACAATTACCATTAACGGTCTGTCTTCCCAGTAATTTCTTTCTTAACATTCTCAATAGTTCAATGTTTTGTATTTCGAATGAGAAGCAACTCTCTCTGTGATTTCATTCCAAAAGTCATCATCATTTTCACCCACAATGTTCAATATCCACGGTTTAAGCCCACGAAATACATTTGAAATTGATATTGCTCTTCAATAATGGACTTTATAGTAGCTAAACTGATATTTTTCCTTATTCTAATTTTGCAAATCCACCATTAATGCTGCAATCCAGACTTCACTTCTTTCTTTAAACTCACATCTCTTATTTTTCTTTCGAAATATTGATGGTTGCTTTAGTTTTTTTCCTTGTCATTTCAGTTGTACACACTGCTGTTACTACTTATCACTGTTCGGTACTTTCATTACTTATTTTCATTTTATGTCTTATTGCAGTTGTATAACAACATGTTATTAATTTACCGAGTTCTATACCTTCTGTTTTAACATTTTCTTTGAAAAGACTCAAGAGTTTCTGATGTTATATATTCTAAAACATTATGAGAAGGCTTAGTGCCAAAAAAAACACCTATACATGCTTGAAACTATAGATTTAAATCGGTAATTTAATGAATTCTTAACAGGGTCAAGAATTTTAGATATTTAAGCATTAACTATTGGTCAGATGATGTATTTTAAAATTATAAGCCTGATTCCACATATGACCAAAGGGTTTATCAAACTTGTAGTAATGCTCTGAATGTGTGCCTTTTGAGTTTTTTCTGGAAAAATATTAACATTATAAATCTATTAAACAATATTTTTATCTTCTTGGAAACCAGCCTGTGTCTCACTAAATGTCTTTTTTATTAACAGTTTAATTTGAGCTTGTAAAACATATAACAAATCATTGCTTGGATGACTAATTAAACTGATTATTTAACTCTTTAAGTTGTTTCAGTTTTAACGCTGTGGTCATGCTGGGGAACTGATTTGGGAGGTGTCTGAAATTCTTATTCACAATCTCTAATTCACGGTTTCAATATGTCGTATGTAAATTTTACAAATAAGCAAAATGATTGTCGAAAAGTTCTGCATTTATGTTACCTTATATTTTAGCTTTCCTAATTCCTTACGTAATTTCATCATTGGTGCCAAGCTGTATTGGATTTTGCCTTTCTCTTGGATAACATTGGTAGCATGGAGAAGGGAAGCTGGTATGCATGGGCGACTGCTTGTATTCCATAAACAACTTTGCCCAGACTTATGCCTTGGAGGGGAACTTACAAGGAGCAAATCCCATGGTCATTCATGATCAAAGAGGTTCATTACCTTTACCTTCATCTGAAGTAACTGCTGGATTTTTCTGTGCCTTAAAGGGAATCTGTATTCTAATTTTTAGCACATCATCATCATCGTTTAACATCTGTTTTCCATGCTGGCATGGGTTGGACAGTTTGACTGGGGACTGACAAGCCAGGAGGCCTCACCAGGCTCCAGCCTAATCTGGCAGTGTTTCTACAGCTGGATACCCTTCCTAACACCAACCACTCCAAGAGTGTACCATTTTTTTTAAACACATCACTTGCCACCTTTAATTTTTGTTGACTTAAATTCAACGCTTTATTGTTTCTTTTTATCAATTACTAGCAGTATCGCCCGGCGTTGCTCAGGTTTGTTTCGACCCTTTAGAATTAGAATTTTTGAAAAGTAAAAATTTCACATTATGTAGCTTGTTATTCCCTTTAGGTGAACATTTTTATGGTTGAAATACACCGAAAAATGGCGACACAGCAGTTATTTATTCAAAGATTCCTGTCAATCGTAAAAAATAGGGATTTTCATAGAAAAAAAGCGCCTTTTTGATGTAAATAATTTATGGTGTTAACATGGTCCGATTTGAATTTTTTCTTCTACGGAAGGAAGAGCAAGCCTTCTTCTATCATACTCTCAATTTTGGTCAACTTGCGCCGCAGGGTCTCGGTGGAGATAGTGTTAGTTGAAGGATACCAAACCTGCCATACACAGACAACTTCAGCTTTATATAGAGAGAGATTTCATATGCTTTGTTTGGTAGCTTGTCATATTTTTCTTCAATATTTAGACACCCATTCCTTGTTTAGATCTTTAACCATTTAGTATAGTTTCCTTGATACTTACTCCATAACGTCTCTTTTCTTTTTTTCTTTTTCAGCTGTTTTGCTAATCCAGAAACCTTTTACTGATCCAGTTTCCTCTAATAATTATCAATTGTCCAATCTAATATTTGTTTCTGTTGCCTTGTTTTTGTATTGTTTTTTTTTTTCAGATCTCTCCTGTCAACAAAGCTGATTAAAATACCTATATCTGTCAAAAAATTCCAAACTCCCTTCACTTTTACAGAGAATTCTGTCAAATTTAGTCATTATTTATTCAAAGGCTCCTGTCAATTCTTGAAGAGTGATATTTCTTCTTATCAATGCTTTAAATTTTTTGTTATGCTTGTATTTTTTTAAATTTTGCAACATATTTTATTCTTGTATATTGATTCTTCATGGGAGATTCCAGCTTTATTTAATATCATTAATATGGCTACTGATCTTTCAACAATGGTCTTTTAAAACAGGATTGTTGCATAAATTATCATAATCACCACTTATATTTTTCTGGATCTTGAAAAAAGTTTTGCACTCATTCATCTCTGCAATTGATTTTTTTTGGAAGGAGGAAAAGTGATAAAAGTGCAAATATCACCAAGCTTTTGGCAAAATTTGATGCAGATTCTCTGCTCAATTCTCTGCCATAGTCACTGAGGAAACCTCTGTGGTGTGGCGAAATGACCACAAGGCAGCAAGCTGGCAGAAACGTTAGCGCACCGGGCGAAATGCGTAGCCGTATTTCATCTGCCATTACGTTCTGAGTTCAAATTCCGCCGAGGTCCACTTCGCCTTTCATCCTTTCGGGATCAATTAAATAAGTACCAGTCACGCACTGGGGTCGATGTAATCAACTTAATCCCTTTTCTGTACTTGTTAATCCCCTCTGTGTTTAGCCCCTTGTGGGTAGTAAAGAAATAGAAATGACCACATCCTACACACTTCCAAGCACTGCTATAAACAGCAGATGAAAGTGAGAACATTACAACTCAATGCACATGCATAACAGAGTTGAAGGTCAATTTGTGCCAACTGGCTTCACTCTGCATATTTTAGCTCAGTTACCATAGCAACAATCTCAATACGTTTTGATCAGACCTCATATGCTTTCCTCCCAACTAAACCATATTTTTCCTGTTATGGGTCATATACTCTCCACAAATCTCTTTATCCTGATAAAATTCCAAATATATATCTACATTAAAGGAATGTTTATATGTACATCTGAAACACAGCAAGTTCCAACGAGAAAAGACTTTCTACATAGTCTTTAACAGTGGACAGATAGTTGTTGCTTTTTTTTACCTCAGGTCATTACTAACACAATACGGTATGAGAGATCACGACCATCATCATTATGCAGCATCTTAATATGCAGATAACCTCATGGTGCTTTTCTTCTCCCTAATATCACAAGTTGCTGGTATCTCTAAGAGAAACTCCTTTAATTCTTCTAACAGGAGTGGCTGTGTGGTAAGTAGCTTGTTTACCAGCCACGTGGTTCCGGGTGCATATAGTAGAAGACACTTGCCCAAGGTCCCACGCACTGGCACCTTGGGCAAGTGTCCTCTACTATAGCCTCAGGCCAACTAAAGCCTTGTGAGTGGATTTGGTAGACCGAAGCTGAAAGAAGCTCGTCGTATATATATATATATTATATATATATATATATATATATATGTGCGCGTGTGTGTGGTGTGTGTTTGTGTTTGTGCGTGTGGATGTGTGTGTGTATGGATGTGTGTGTTTGTGTTTGTGTGTGTGGATGTGTGTGTGTGGATGTGTGTGTGTGTATGTGTGTTTGTGTGCCTGTGTTTGTTCCCCCACCATCGCTTGATAACTGATGTTGGTGTGTGTATGCCACCATAACTTAGCAGTTCGGTAAGAGAGACCGCTAGAATAAGTACTAGGCTTACAAAGAATAAGTCCTGGGGTCGATTTGCTCGACTAAAGGCGGTGCTCCAGCATGGCCGCAGTCAAATGACTGAAACAAGTAAAAGAGTAAAAGAGTATACTACACAGTCATCTTATTCAGTACGCTGGATGAATGAGGGTGACTGATTTAGATGTCAGCTACCCAAAAACAGTGGACGTGCAATGGCCCAGTGGTTAGGGCAGCGGACTCGCGGTTGTAGGATCGTGGTGGCAATTCCCAGGCCAGGCATTGTGAGTGTTCATTGAGCAAAAAGACCTAAAGCTCCATGAGACTCCAGCAGGGAGTGGTGGTGAACCCTGCTGTACTCTTTCACCACAACTTTCTCTCACACTTTCTTCTTGTTTCTGTTGTACCTGTATTTTCAAAGGGCCATCCTTGTCGCACTCTGTGTCACGCTGAATCTCTCGAAAACTACATTAAGGGTACACATGTCTGTGGAGTGTTCAGCCACTTGTACGTTAATAAATGAGCTGTGACATCACTGTATCGGCCTTTGCCTTTCCCTTGGATAACATCAGTGGCATGGAGAGTGGAGGCTGGTATGCATGGGTGACTGCTGGTCTTCCATAAACAACCTTACCCAGACTTGTGCCACGGAGGGTAACTTTCTAGGTGCAATCCCATGGTCATTCATGACCGAAGGGGGTTACAACACAACCCAACAACAAGAAAGGATAAACTGCATTTTATATTAACAGTAGCATACTGTCAGCTAAATGCAACAAAATTAGAATTAATGGCTGAATATGATATATTAACGAAATTTTTCACTGTGGATGTATTTAATAGATTAGCTTAATTAAAAATGTGTTTCTCTTTATTACAGGTGTAATTTTAATTAATTAAAAGTGTTGTGTGGCGTACTTCATAAAATAAGTTATCCTTCCCCAACATACACTCTTCTTCATTTAGAAGGAAACTGGTGGAAACACTCAAATGTCATCATTTTAGATTACCCTGAGGTGGTAAGATGGTAGGATTTTAGCATGCCAGACAAAATGCTTAGCGGCATTTCGTCTGTCTTTACGTTCTGAGTTCAAATACTGCTGAGGTCAACTTTGCCTTTCATCCTTTCAGGGTCGATAAATTAAGTACCAGTTACGCACTGGGGTCGATGTAATTGACTTAATCCCTTTGTCACTCCTTGTTTGTTCCCTCTATGTTTAGCCCCTTGTGGGCAATAAAGAAATATAAAACGTTAGCAAGCCGGGTGAAATGCTTAGCGGCATTTCGTCTATCTTTACGTTCTGATTTCAAATTCTGCCGAGGTCAACTTTACCTTTCATCCTTTCAGGGTCAATGAAATAAGTATCAGTCATGCACTGGGGTCGATTACATTGACTAGCCCCTTTTCCCTAAACTTTCAGACCTTGTGCCTATAACTGAAAGGAATATTTTAAATTACTGCCTCAGTGAACGTTTTTCAGACAGAGCTTACGTATCCTCTCAGTTATTCTTTGGTAAATCTAATAAAACAAATAATTTGCTGAGCAGATATAATACAAATAAAATTTCTATGAAATAATTACCCAAATTTGCTACTTCAAACACATCTTCCTGCACTATTAGAAAATTACTATTTTTAAATCTCACGACGTGAGATATTCAGCAACAGTACTTTGTAGTAAAGATTATTTGCCAACATAACATGGTAGTCCTAGTTTAGGACGTATGTTGCTGTAATTTAGCCCCAGGAGACATCGTCTCCAGCTGGCTGCATGACATAATCTGTGTCCTTATATTTTCAAACAAGGGAATCTCGCACTTCCACTCAGCTCAAAACAATATCTGTGTATCACGATTTCCGGGTTATTTCCCTTCATCAGCACAGAATAATTGTTTGGCTAGAAGTGGCAATGCCAAATTCCTGTTTGAAATATATTGTTTTCAAAGTGACAACTAGATTCCCTTGTTCGAAAATATAAGGACACACATCATATTGTATAGCCAGCTGAAGACAATGTCTCCTGGGGCTAAATTACAGCAACATTTGTCCTAAATCAGGACTGCCATATTATATTGGCAAATAATCTATATTCCTGCACTATGTTATTCAAATTTAAACTGTTTGGGAGTTGTTAATCAAGTCTTTCTTGATAGAAAGTATCATTCATAGTAATTTATTTTCTCTTCATTACAAGTATAATGTTAATTAATTAAACCTTTAGGGGGCATCACTACATTTTGTTAAACCCCACTTAACTATTAGTTCTACAAGCAGAAATTATCACTGGGAAATTTTCCCATATTATAGAAATAAAATGATAGCTACTAAATTAAGTAGGTAATTAATTTGATAATTATTTGCTATCAGTGAAAAATGACAACCATTCTTGGCACAATTCTGTTTCACAAAATGTAGGTGATGCATTTAAAATCCAACCTATTTTTGCTTTGTTAAGACAATGAAGGAAAGAAACATATCTCTACATTATCATCATCATCATCGTTTGACGTCCGCTTTCCATGCTAGCATGGGTTGGACGATTTTGACTGAGGTCTGGCGAACCAGATGGCTGCACCAGACTCCAATCTGATCTGGCAGAGTTTCTACAGCTACATTAATACATAAATTATTTATTCAACTAAAGTAAGTTTTATATTGCATGGGTTTTGCCATCAGGTAATGTATTTACTGCAGAACATTTATACTAAAAAAAATATGTTCTTAAATATTAATAAAATTTCATATATAATAATAAAATGTATTTCCCTGGGTAGTAATTTCAGCATCAATTTCCTGTTGATAAACAAAACCCAAATAAGATCTTATACTTCAAGCTTGCTTCGAAAATAAATAGGATCAATTTCTTTTTTCTTCTTTCCATTAGGCAGTTACTTATATTTGAAAAATATTTAATAACCAAACATATTGCTAAAAGTTATTCTTGATTTCAAGTAGATCAAGATTTAGTAATTTGTTTCTCAAATATTGATTTTAATTTAAATATTTTATACTTATCAACTGATAAGGGAAACAAATAAAGAAAACAGAAATATGAGAATTATCATCATCATCATCATCATCATCCTAATTGCTGTAGTATCAAATGATTAAAATTTATTAACTTTACAGCAAGAGGATGTGAACAAATTTAATATTAGAGTTTTACATCAATTGTTCCATAAAAATATGAATTACCTTTTTTCTTCAAATGACTTCATCTGATAATGAATTTCATCAAACTGCACCACAGAGCTCTCCCCCAATTTAGTTTTGACATGTCTTCTGTTTCATGGCATGTGTCTTTACCAATGCCAGCAAAGAAGTTGAATGCTATTTTATTGTCTATTAAAGTGTGGAAATCTCCCAAAGTATAACATCTAATAAAGCATTGGGGTCAGCATGATAAAGTGGCTCACAAAAGCTGTCCTTCATTAAGCAACAATTGTTGTTGTTGTTAAGCAACAAGATGGATGAAGGTGATTAGGTGATGGTCTAGGGCTTAGGGGCGGGAGACCCCAGACCTTGGAAAAAAAAAAGAAAACTTTGGTCGTCTTGTTGTAGTCGAGGACTCTTCATTGACACCCGACACCACTGGAAGGTGGCCCTCAAAGTCGCTGGAAATGGAGATCTCTGGGTCCAAATTCTTGGATGGCTGTGGCTGCTGTTGTTGTTGTTGTTAAGCAATAAGATGGGTAAGGGTGATTAGGTGATGGCCTAGGGCTTAGGACCGTGAGACTTCAGACCTTGGAAAAAGAAAACTTTGGTCGTCTTGTTGTAGTCGAGGACTCTTCATTGACACCCGACACCTCTGGGAGGTGACCCTCGAAGTCGCTGGAAATGGAGATCACTAGGTCCAAATTTTTGGATGGCTGTTGCTGCTGCTGTTGTTGTTGTTGTTAAGCAATAAGACGGGTAAGGGTGATTAGGTGATGGTCTAGGGCTTAGGGCCGGGAGACCTCAGACCTTGGAAAAAAAAAAAACTTTAGTCATCTTGTTGTAGTCGAGGGCTCTTCATTGGTGCTCAATACCACTGGGAGGTGGCCCTCGAAGTCGCTGGAAATGGAAATCTCCTGGTCCAAATTCTTGAATGGCAGCAACAATTGTAGGGGTGGGTGGGTGGTATATTTCCATAAATTTCTCTTTTGGTCTTCTTCTTATGCCATGAAATGTTTGGAGCTCCAGTGAGATGTCAAGTGTATAATCTTAAATCTTCTTCATAGTTCAGGTTTTGGCACCATAAAGAAAAATGTTATCTCTGCATATCCTGAAAAAGGGAGACTTTGTTGACTTTGAAGCACTTGATTGCCAGATGCTGTAAAGCTTGTTGCAAGTTGTTACAAGTTCTCTTGTGTTTGTCTTGTGTGTGCCAGGAAGTCCTTCTTACTGTCAGTAACACGAGCACAACCCATGAAATTTCTACAGTCATTTTGAAAATGATAACAATGTTGGAAGTTTATAGAAAACCGAAAAATATATCAACAAAAACAATTGCAGTGTGGATGGTGTTTCTAAGCCATTTAAAACACACAAAAACTGTTAGATTCACTTCTACATTTAAATTTAATTTGCCAAAATATTTTCGTCACTTTGAGACTGTGACCCATTCACTGACAAAATTCTGTGCTGCATAATGTCTTTAAAATTCAATTTTTTCTGAAGCATTTATTTCTTGAGATGGTGCTAAGTCAATCGTCAGAAATTATAGGGAATATGTAGTTTTAGGAGGAACCTGATATAATGATTTGGGATAAAGAAGAGAAACTGTGCACAGTTGTGGAAATTAGCTGCCCAGCAGATGTTAACATAAAGCTGAAGATCAGTGAAAAAGAGAATACCTATATTGAACTATTGAGGAATCTGCAGTTACTCTATCCAGATTACAAGTTCAGGTTTATACCTGTAATTATTGGGAACCTGGAATGCATAACACACTGCATAAATACCAATGTTGAGAAATTAGGTGTCTCAAAATTAGAAAGGAGAAAGCTAATTCAAAGAGCACAGATCCAATCCATCACTGAAACTGTAAAAATCTGTAAAACTTTCCAGAAGTTTATCATTTAAATATATCTGAGCATGTCTAGACATGTAACTATGTGCATGGGAATACATAAATAAAACATACAAATCTCCACATACATGCGTAAATGCATACATACATACACATACATACATACATACATACATACCCTGTTGTTGATGTTGAAATTCCAATGAAAGAACCTTGGACCTAGGTTAGAAACCAGTTCTTTCTCTATTGACAAGAAATCTTGAAATAAACTGAATAATGACATACATATACACATACATGCATACATACATACATAAATACATACATACATACATATATAAATACATACATACATACATACATACATAAATACATACATACATACATACATACATACATACATACATACATACATACATGCATATATACATACATCCACAGTCCATTTAGTGATGATGATAACACTGATACATACACACACAAACATGTATGCATGCATGTACACTCACACACATATATACGTATATACATACATTCACATACATACAAACACAAACGCATACACACACACAAAGGCAACCTCACCCACAGATGCCGACGCACAGACATATGTATGAATGTTTGCACCCATATATAGATATATACATGCAATTTTGTGTGACTGTGTGTGTGTGTGTGTCTGTGTGCGTGTGTGTATATGCGAGTGCATGTGTGTTTATAAAACACTTATTTTTCAGTAATTAAATCTCAGTCAAATATCTTCAGGAATAATATAAAGATTGTATTGATAATAAATTATATTTTGACTTTTTTCTTCCCCCGCTCAATTTATCACTTATCGGTGACATTTTGAGATCTGAAATTTATGAAGATAATATTTAACATGATAATTACTTCCAGTAAGGTACATGCATGAAATCATCCACAGTTTTTGTTCAGTTTAAGCTCATAAAAGTTAATTCTTTGCTATAAGTTCCTTACTTTAAGTGCTTAGATGCTCATCACCATCTCTTATGAAGAACACTCTACCATCATCATCATCATCATCACTTCACCAGAAGGAGATTCTATTACAATTTGCAATATGTCACACATGCACGCATACACACACACACCATATATTTACACTCACATGACACACATACATAAATACATACATACTTACATACATACACATATACATACATATTACATGCATACATGCACACACACATTCATACATACATGCATACATACATGTATACATACATGTATAGATATATATTGAGTTGGTGCATAATTATTGCGGCTTTTTTTTCAACAAATTTTATTCAACAAAACCAATAACATGTAATAAAAACATCTTTAAATTATTGTTCTGGAGCATATTCACCATCTACTTCAATTACTGCATCCCATTTGCTTGGCCTACGGTCAGACTGTCATTTAAAGATGCTTTTGTTAAATATTGTAATTGTTGAATAAGATTTGTTGAAAAAAAACTGCAATAATTATGCACCAACCCAATATATACATACAGACATACATCTACTGCGATGTGGAACATACTATCAAAAATGTAGGGTGAATGTACAATAAAAAATCCATTATTTACATTATTTACATTTGGTGGATATTTGTCCTCATCTTGTTTGTTGTTAATACATTTTGGCTGATATACCCTCCAGCCTTCATAAGGTCTCTTGGGAAAATTTTGCACTTAGGTTCTCATTGGTAAGGTATTTTTCGATGTTATTATTATTATTATTATTATTATTATTATTATTATTATTATTGTTATTATTCAGGTCACTGCCTGGAATCGAACTCGGAATTTTGGGGTTAGCAGCATGCGCTCTTAACCACTACACCATATGCCCGTGGGCTTAAGAATGCAAGCTACTAACCCCAAGATTCCGAGTTTGATTCCAGACAGTGACCTGAATAATAATAATAATAATAATAATAATAATAATAATAATAATAATGATAATAATAATAATGATGATAATAATAATAATGATAATAATAATAATAACATCAAAAAATACATTAAGAATGATAAACCAGGTTCGAAATTTTCCCAAGACACCTGATAAAGGCTGGAGAGTACACCAGCTGAAATGTTGTGTTAACAACAAACAAGATGAGGACAAATATTTATCAAATGTAAATAATTTAAATAATGCACATAATTCCTAATCTCTTAAATATAGAACTGAAATATCTGTCAAATGTAAATAATGTACATAATTCCTCATCTCTTAAATATAGAGCTGTATTATCCAGGAACAAGCTAACATTTATTCTGAATTAATGTGAAACTTACAGCTCCCCTGACCATAAATTCTCTTTTGTACCTTATATCATAGGTGCATTTGTGCATTAGGCTATGTACCTATAAATTTACACAAAATCCTAGAAATAATAGGTCTTTCAAAGAAAGAGCAAAAAGAATGACACAAATTCTCCAAATCCTATGTTTTAGTGGGTCAGTGAAGATTTGTAATACATTCCAAAGATTTTTCCATCTGAGATTCTTTAGATGAATGGCTGCACACACTTGGGTGTATGCACTGCAGCTCAACCAACGCACCAACTCACCCACATAATTACAAACACCAGGAATTCTCTTAACTGAAAGTGTCTCGTCTCGCTTTGTTAGTGACTGCCTTAAGCTCTCTTAAGGAGAGCTTAAATAAAATTCGAAGAAATACAATCATATACATATACACACATACATATATACACACACATACATACACACATACACACATACATACATATATACACACATACACACATACACACACACACATACATACATACATTCATACATGCACACACATACATACATGCACACATACATATATACACGTATAAATACACACACACATGCAAATACATAAATGCATACATGCATACACACTTACACATACATACATACATACACATGCACACATACATACACACATACATACAAACTAATAAATACATATATACATACATACACACTTACACATACATACATACATACACACCTACATATATACATATATACACATACATACATACATACACACACACATACATACACACTCACACATACATACACACACATACATACATACATACATACATACATACATACATGCATACATACATACACACTCAGACATACATACATACATACATACGCACACACATGCAAATACATGCATACATACATACATACATACATACATACATACATACATACACACTCAGACATACA
>NC_042998.1:32317566-32380066 GCF_006345805.1 Octopus sinensis
CCGCTAAGCATTTCGCACGGTGTGCTACCGATTCTGCCAGCTTGCCAACTCATGCCAGCAGGGAAAACGGACGTTAAATGGTGATGATGATGATGATGATGATGATGATGATGATGATGATGATCCTCTCATTCATTTCTGCTGCTTCTACTTCAAATCAGTTCTCTTCCAAGCATCTTTCAACACAACTCTGATTGAAACATCTTTATTTATCCAATGAATCGTTATTTTCATTTTATCAAGAATTCTGTCTGCTCTTATTATTAATTATTTAACCCTTTCGTTACCATATTCCAGTTGAAATGCACCACCATCGCTTCAATTAATTAGAAATATAATGAAGATTTTAGTAAAATAATTTCGTCATTATTAAACTTGTGTTTGGAACAAACATTAACATAAAATTTTAATGAAAAGTTTTAAATTAGAGAATTAGGCTTTTGTTAATCGTTGAACATATAAGAATAACAAAAATGAAGACATCATTTTTTTTTTCCTTTCTCCATTTTTAATTTTGCTGTTATGTTTGCATCCTTGAAGTTTTTTAAATATAATTTAATCTTGCATTTTGTCTTTCGGCTTAATTTTGATTGTCCTTATTAAAGTGTCTTTATCATTGCTTATATAGTTATGTTCACCAACTGCATTTTTTCTCCAGATTTTGAAGGGGTTTTTCTTATCATTGTAATTACTAATTAGATCATATATTTTCATCATTAAGATGCATGGGTTAGCAGCGAGTCTTATAGTGCATTAAATATTTCATTTACCCTGAAACTTATCCCCTTTCTACGATTGCTTTCATCATCATCATCATCATCATTATTTAACGTCCACTTTCCATGCTAGCATGGGTTGGACGATTTGACTGAGGACTGGTGAACCAGATGGCTGCATCAGGCTTCAATCTAAACTGGCAGAGTTTCTACAGCTGGATGCCCTTCCTAATGCTTTCTCAATATGAAACCAAAACTAACAACTTCACCTGTGTTAGTGCCATGTAAAAAGCATTGAGTCCATTCTGTGCGGTGGATGGTGTTAGAAAGAGCATCCAACTGTAAAACCCCTGCCAAAACAGACACAGTAGCCTAGGGTAGTTTTCCTACCTGTCTGGCTCCTGTCAACCGTCCTACACATGCATGTATGGAAGATGGATATCAAACGATAATGATGATGAATATTATGCACATTATTTACATTAGAAGGATATTTGTCCTCATCTTGTTTGTTGTTAACACAACGTTTCGACTGATTTACTCTCCAGCCTTCTTCAGGTGTCTTGGGGAAATTTTGAATCTGGGTTCTCATTCCTAAGGTATTCTTCTTCTTCTTCTTCTTCTTCTTATTATTATTATTATTATTATTATTATTATTATTATTATTATTATTATTATTATTATTATTATTCTATTTTTGACTTTTGCTTTATGTCTGTACAAGTTGGCTCCAAGTCTCACCCAGAGACCTCAAGAAAAGACAGGTTGGTAGTTCACGTTGTTGTCATGCCTAGTGTGCCATATATTTGTTGTTTTTTCTTGGTGTTGTACTAGTGAATGTCTAATACATAAGTTAAAAAAAAAAAAAGTTTGTTTTAAACCTTGGGATTACATAGAGAGTATTTTGCGTAGGATATGAGCAGTTCTCATGAGCACTATCTTTTGAATTTCTGCCATTTTGGGGTTTCCTGGTATCTGAGTTAGGTAGCAATCATCCCCTTTCGCTATCATTCCCAGGGCACCTATGACAACAGGTATTGTTTTAGTCTTCAGCTTCCACATTTTGCTGATTTCTATTTCAAGATCTTTATATTTGCTCAGTTTTTGGTAGGTCTTGACAGATACGTTTATATCGATTGGGACAGTCATATCAATGAGGAGGCATGTTCTTTGTCTGAAGTCTTTCAATATGATGTCTCGCCTATTTGCATCTATCTTTCTGTCAGTTTGAATGGTGAAGTTCCAGAGGAGTGAGATGTGGTCATTTTCAAGCACTGGATGTGGATTGTGTTCCCACCAGTTTTTTTTCATGGGGCAAATCCAGGTTTTTGCAAATTACCCAGTGAATATATTGTGCAGCTCTATCATGCCTGTTGAGGTACTCTGTAGGCGCTAGAAGACTGCATTTGGAGACAACATGATCAATGGTTTCATTTTGTTGTCGGCATACACGACATATTATTATTATTATTATTATTATTATTATTATTATTATTATGATTATTATTATTCAGGACACTGCCTGGAATCAAACTCAGAATCTTGAGGTTAGTAGCCCACACTCTTAACTACTGTGCCATATGCTCATGATGAAGGCTGGAGGGTATATCAGCTGAAACGTTGTGTTAACAATGAACAACATGAGGACAAGTATCTATCAAATGTAAATAATGTAAATAATGTAAATAATTCCTCATCTCTTAAATATAGTAATGATGATGAATGTATGCTCATACGGTCTCATATGTCCATCACAATTTTTGGGTCTTATTTCAGTAAACCCCATAACATCTAGAATAGTTCAACATCACATAAATTATGTGCTGCATTGCTGGTATATTTAAAGTCCTAAATATGAGAGGATTTTTTTCAGTTTTAATGGAAAAATGAATGCAGATTATCTCAGTCTCCCAACAGATCATGTATGATAAATAGTTTGCTTACATCCTCATTAAAGTGTTTCAATAGACAGGTAAATATATAGCACCTGTTACTTTCTCTCCATATACACAGTCATACAGGAAGTAAATAGACACCTTTAAGTTTCAAAATTTCTGATCTTAGCGTCTTAATATGTTTTCAGCGGTGTAGAATTTACAGTGTAATTATTCTTTTTGATTCCAGGGGCCATTATATTAAACATTTGCGAAGAGTAACCATGCCACACACAAAAAAATCAGCAGAACTGTCAAATTTTGAAAGAGTTTGTATTGTTGGGCAATCTGAGGCTGGTCTTAGCTAGCGAAAAATTGCCGAAAATCTTCAAATTCCTCTTGTTACTGTTAATAGAATTATAGTGCAATTCAAAAGCCAAGGAAAAGAATCAACAGATTCTCGTCCATGCTGACCTGAGCCCTCGAAAAGGAAGCCTCGCTGTTTGAAGAGAATTGTGGAAAACAACCCTGTTCAAAGGCTTCTGACTTTGCAAAACAGCTAGATGTTAGTCCAGGAATGTGTGTTACATATCTGCATAAGCTCAGGTATTATGGACAAGGCAGCGAGCTGGCAGAAACGTTAGCATGCCGGGCGAAATGCTGAGCGGTATTTCGTCTGCCGCTATGTTCTGAGTTCAATTCCGCTGAGGTTGACTTTGCTTTTCATCCTTTCGGAGTCGATTAAATAAGTACCAGTTATGCACTGGGATCGATATAATCGACTTAATCTGTGTGTCTGTCCTTGTTTGTCCCCTCTGTGTTTAGCCCCATGTGGTTAGTAAAGAAATAGGTATTATGGACGAGCAGCTTGTAGAAAACCTCTCCTTCAACCAATTAATATCAAATAAAAGATTTTGAAAATTAAAGGTGTCTATTTACTTCGTGCATGTCTGTGTATATCAGGTCATTGACTTTGCTTTCTCACTTTGACAGGTTTTGTTGTTTATTTAACCAGTTGTAGTTTCACACAACCTGCTGACCCATATAACATGTTGTACAAATAACGAAATACAACAATTATAGAATTAATAGACCTGCTTGAAACTAATGAATTTTCATCATCATCATCATCATCATCATCATCATCATCACCACCATCGTCACCATCATCGTCACCACCACCACCATCATCGTCATCACCACCACCATCATCGTCATCATCACCATCATCATCATTATCATCATCATCATCATCGTTTAACGTCTGCTTTCCATGCTAGCATGGGTTGGATGATTTGACTGAGGTCTGGAGAACCAGATGGCTGCACCAGGCTCCAATCTAATCTGGCAGAGTTTCTACAGCTAGATGCCCTTCCTAATGCCAACCACTCTGAGAATGTAGTGGATGCTTTTAAAGTGCCACCGGCACGAGGGCCAGTCTGGCAGTACTGGCAACAGCCACACTCAAATGGTGCTTTTTATGTGCCACCTGCACAGGAGCCAGTCCAGTGGCACTGGCAATGACCTTGCTTGAATGTTTTTTCCTGTGCCACCAGCACAAGTGCCAGTAAGGCGACACAGGTAACGATCATGCTCGAATGGTGCTTTTTACGTACTAAATTGAACATGTTACCACCGACTCACTTATATATTCTATTTGGATAAACAATCCATGAAAATATTCCAATATTATCGTTTTTGAATTACCTGATCAGTAATAGTTTTAATTCTGAACTTATATTCTTTTTAATACATCCTTACATTGAGATAAGCCAAAAATCAGTTTAATTACTAAATAGGCACAGGTGTGGCAGTGTGGCACGAAGCTTGCTTCACAACCACATGTCCTGAGTTCAGTCCCACTGTATGACACCTTGGACAAGTGTCTTCTTATTAGCTTCAGGCTGACCAAAGCCTCAGCTATGGATTTGGTGGATGGAAATTGAATGATAAACCGCATGTGTGTGTGACTGTAACTCTGTGTGTGTGTGTGTGAGGCTGTGTGTGTATCTGTGACAGTGTGTGATTTTGTGTGTGTGTGTGCATGTGACTGAGTCTGTGTATGTGTATCTGTGACAGTGTGTGACTGCGTGCGTGTGCATGCATGTGTGTGTGTATGTCTTCTGCCACCACTTGACAACCAGTGTTGGAGTGTTTACATCCCCATAACTTGGTGAGAATAAGTACCTGATTTTAAAAGTGCTGCTCCAGCATGGCCGCAATCCAATGACTAAAAAAGTGAAAGGTAGAAGATAGATATGTGAACCAAACCTTTTTGCATGGAACTGTTCAATTTTTAATCAATTTGTATTTTGGAATTTCTCAACCTTGTATTTCTTCGACAAGAACTATCATTGACGCTAATTATATTTTGTGTCATTGCAGTTGTAAGAGTTATTGATTAAAAGTTGTGGTGGTGGGGGTCCCTACATTTCGTTAATTACATGTTCCTGCAAGCCAAAATTACCTGTGGAAAGTTTCTCGTGTCATTATAAAAAGTAAAATTATAGAAAATTCGGTTTAATGACAAAGTAATTTGATATTTATATGGTATCAGCAAGAATGGATGGCCATCGACATCACATCCTGCTTCACAAAAATGTAGGTGGGATGCTTATAATCTGATCCATCTCTGATTTGTTAAGACAAAACAGGAAAGAATCTTGTCTCAATATTAACACCTATTTATCAGGTTTATATATTTGTTAAGAAATTTGCTATATATTTGTTATATATTTGTTATAATATTTGTTATATATTTGTTATTATATTTGTTATTATATATTATTATTATATTTGTTATATATTTGTTATTATATTTGTTATTATATTTGTTATAATATTTGTTATATATTTGTTATATATTTGTTATAATATTTGTTATATATTTGTTATTATATTTGTTATTATATATTATTATTATATCTGTTATATATTTATTATATTTGTTATTATATTTGTTATAATATTTGTTATATATTTGTTATTATATTTCTTATTATATATTATTATTATATTTGTTATATATTTGTTATTATATTTGTTATTATATTTGTTATTATATTTGTTATAATATTTGTTATTATATATTATTATTATATTTGTTATATATTTGTTATTATATTTGTTATTATATTTATTATAATATTTGTTATATATTTGTTATTATATTTGTTATTATATATTATTATTATATTTGTTAAATATTTATTATTATATTTGTTATTATATTTTTTATAATAGTTGTTATATATTTGTTATAATATTTGTTAGATATTTGTTTATTATATTTGTTATATATTTGTTATTATATTTGTTATTATATTTGTTATAATATTTGTAATATATTTGTTATTATATATTATTATTATATTTGTTATATATTTGTTATATATTTGTTATTATATTTGTTATATATTATTATTATATTTGTTATATTTGTTATTATATTTGTTATAATATTTGTAATATATTTGTTATTATATATTATTATTATATTTGTTATATATTTGTTATTATATTTGTTATTATATTTGTTATATATTTATTATTATATTTGTTATTATATATTATAATCACATTTGTTATATATTTGTTACTAAATTTGTTATTATATTTGTTATAATATTTGTAATATATTTGTTATTATATTTGTTACTATATTTGTTATAATATTTGTTATATATTTGTTAAGGTGGGATGCTTATAATATGATCCATCTCTGATTTGTTAAGACAAAACAGGAGATAATCTTGTCTCAACATTAACACCAACATGAACACCTATTTATTCAATTAAAGTAAGCTCTATATTGTGTGATTTTTGCCATGAGGTAATATATTTAATGCTGACAAATTTATATTAGAAATATAAAAGACTCTTCTAAAATGTTAATAAGATTTCTTATATAACACAATCTATTTCCCAGGGTAATAATTTCCAGCCTCACTTTCCTATTGGTAAACAAAGTAATCCTACATAAATTCCTGTACTTCAAATCAGTTTGGATAATTCAAATAGAATCACTTGCGTGTTTTTCATTTTGTTTTTCTCCATTAGCCAGTTACTTATATTTGAAAAATATTTAATAACTGAATAGATTGCTAAAGGTTATTCTTGATTTCAAGTGGAATCAAACTTCAGCAATTTGTTTTCCTCGTATTGATTTTGATTATATTTCACATCCATTATTCTTAGGAACAGATTAAAGAAAAACAAAGAAAAAAAGGAAGCAAAGTAGAAATGTGAGACTTATCTCACCACCACCACCACCACCACCACTACCAACACCACTGCCACCACCGCCACCACCACCACCACCACTACCAACACCACTGCCACCACAACCATCATCATTGTGATCAGTGTCAAATATTACTATATTACAATGGTTATAATTCATTAACTTTGTAAAATCTGTGTAAATTAACTTTGTATTATTAGTTCTACGATAATTTGTTAATGACTTGAATAATATTTCATCTGTGGCTAACTGTTTTTTACTCTTTTACTTGTTTCAGTCATTTGACTGTGGCCATGCTGGAGCACCGCCTTTAGTTGAGCAAATCGATCCCAGAGCTTATTCCTTGTGAGCCTAGTACTTATTCTATCGTTCTCTTTCACCGAACTGCTAAGTTATGGGGATGTAAATACACCAGCATCGGTTGTAAGCGACGTTGAGGAGGGGACAAGCACAGACACACAAAGATATACATATATATATATATATATATATACGATGGGCTTCCTCCAGTTTCCTTCTATCAAATCCACTCACAACGCTTTGGTCGGCCCAAAGCTATAGTAGAAGACACTTGCCCAAGGTGCCATGCAGTGGGACTGAACACGAGATCATGTGATTGGTAAGTAAGCTACAAAGTATATTTTCACTGGAAATGTGAAGTATGATAGATACCTATTTTCCAAAGTATAGAGAGAGAAGATATTTACAGAGTATTAAGATAATACAGTTCTATATTTAAGAGATGAGGAATTATGTACATTATTTACATTATTTACATTTGATGGATATTTGTCCTCATCTTGTTTGTTGTTAACACAACATTTCGGCTAATGTACTCTCCAGCCTTCATCAGGTGTCTTGGGGAAATTTCGAACCTGGGTTCTCATTCCTAAGGTATTTTCAATGTTGTTATTATTATTATTATTATTATTGTTATTATTATTATTATTATTATTATTATCATCATTATTATCATCATTATTATTATTATTATTATTATTATTATTATTATTATTATTATTATTATTATTATCATCATTATTATCAGTATTATTATACGCCCACTGACATATGGCGTAGTGGTTAGCAATGCAGGCTACTAACCCCAACATTCCGAGTTCAATTCCAGGCTGTAACCTGAATAATAATAATAATAATGATAATAATAATAATAATAATATCGAAAAATACCTTCGGAATGAGAACCCAGGTTCGAAATTTTCCCAAGACACCTGATAAAGGCTGTGTTGTGTTAACAAAATGTTGTGTTAACAAAAAACAAGATGAGGACAAATATCTGTCAAATGTAAATAATGTAAATAATATAAATAATGCAAGGATTAAGAGATACAAAGTCTGTTATTGTTAGTGCAGTGTGTCCGAGGTTGAATTGCTCAACTCATAATGGCTTTTCAAGGAAGCTATAAATAATATAAATTTATCCTTAATTAAAATAACTCGTATAGGGATGACAGCAGGTATCACTAAATGAATAGTTGATGCCAGGCCCGCTTGACTGGCTCCTGTGCTGGTGGCATATAAATAGCACCCACTACACTCTCAGAGTGGTTGGCGTTAGGAAGGGCATCCAGCTGTAGAAAACTTGCCAGATCAGATTGGAGCCTGGTGCAGCCACTGGCTCTCGAGACTGCAGTCAATCCGTCCAAACCAGGAGGCCATCATGGAAAATGGACGTTAAATGATGATGATGATGATTTTTTTTGTTCCTAGTTATTGCTTTTTTGTATCATACTCAACCTGAGCACATCATGATCAGTGACTGTCCATCCTTGAAATCTTGTCTTTTTCTCAAATGAGGGAATTCTAGACTACATTGTCAAAAAGTTTCTATTCTAAGAGTGTTATTTCAGAGAGATTTGGCTGCTATTTTTTGCGGTCCAAATGATTCTTGTATGCAGATACTATACCGTTGAATAACTCAACATAATAAGTAGTAATATAAACACTGAAATGTCTTTTAGCCCTTTCATTACCAACCCACCTGAAACCGCCTCTGGCTCTGTAGTACAACTTGTTTTTATAAGTTCTGAATTAAAATCTTCCACCAAACTTTAGTCACAATTTATGTTCCTAACACTAGCTTAATGATAACCAAGTTATTTTACTAAATTCTTCATTATATTTAAAGTAATTGAAAGGCAAAACAGAGCATCGCAACAGAAATATGGCAACAAAAGGGTTAGAATATATAATAGAGAAACAATTCTTAACCCTTTTGATACGAACCTGCCTGAAACTAGCTCTGGCTCTGTAGAACAAATGTCTTGCTTTCATATGTTTGGAATTAAAATCTTCCACCAAACCTTAGTCACAATTTATGTTCCTAACACTAGCTTAATGATAACTAAGTTATTTTACTAAATTCTTTGTTATATTCAAAATTAATTGAAAGAAACACAGAGCATCTCAAAAAAAAAAATACAGTAGCAAAATGGTTAAACATACGGTGCTGAGTTCTACTCCTGGATGGAGTAACTTAATATAAGAGAAATAATGCTACGTGCAAATTGAAAGTAGCTTTTAGACTTGATCTTTAGCTGATTTATAGCTGTATCAAAATTCTTGCCATATGTATAAAATGAACTTGTATTTATTTATTTTTAAATCATGAAACTATATTACATAACAATAATTTATCTATTGGTACATTTGAAATGGATATTGACAGGAAAAGAAAAATAATATATCATGTACAAAACATATTACATAATGGTTTGTTCTGTATCCGTTGGTATATTTGAAATAAATTTTGGCAGAATACACAAAGTGATATATCATGTACATAACCAAACGACTTTTTACAATACTCAATCATAGATGAAAACTTTCCGACTGCATTTATCTTTTTTTTACAACGAAATTGCTACATTAAAAATACTACTACCACGATCACTATGAACTCCATGTGAATTGATGTGGTGCCAATTTTCAATTGGAAGATTAATACAGTTAATGGCAAATTGCATTATTGCAGGTTAGTGAATGTGTGTACAAGGCTGTTGTTGTTTGGCATTAAGTCAGTGCTCTTTGAGTTCACCTATAATCAAAGACATTCCAGCCATGACCATACAGTTTTTATTTTAACCTAATGGATCAAACACTACATTATCTTTATATCTTCTCTGTGTTATCTTTTGCTTGTTTCAGTCATTAGACTGTGGCCATGCTGGGGCAGCACCTTGAGGAATTTTAGTTGAATTTATTGATCTTGGTACTTTTTTCTTACAGGGACATAGACACACCAACACAGGTTGTCAAGCATTGGTGGAGGACAAATGCAGACAGAAAGACATGCACACACACACACACACACACACACACATATATATATGCAGGCTTCTTTTAGTTTCTGTCTACCAAATCCTCTCACAAGGCTTTGGTCAACCCAAGGCTATAGTAGAAGACACTTACCCAAGGTACCATGCAGTGGGACTGAACCTGGATGCATGTATTTGGAAGCAAACTTCTTACCACAAGGCCATGCCTGCACCTATACATCCATCGTCTTTAAAGATAGAGTATGATTTGATGGGAGTATAGCTGCTATAGCTGGAAAGCCAAGTGAACATACAATGGCTTCTTTGTGAGAAGATAGAAGGTAGTTGTAAAAAGTTACTGTTTTGCAGAGAGTTTGGGATATGAGACATAATGAGAAATATTTGGAACTAATGTAAGTTCAGTCTAAGATAGACAATGAGAGAGTTTAGACAGGTAGAACCATATTCATAGCAGTGAAATAGACAAAGGATTAACTGTGTGTAATGGTGATCCTGTTTTTAGAATACCATCCGAGCATGATTGTTGCCAGCGCAACAAACTGGTCTCTGTGCTGGTGGCACGTAAAAGGCACCATTCGAGTGTGATCTTTACCTGCGTCACCTTACTGGCACCTGTGCTAGTGGCATAGGAAAAACATTTGAACAAGGTCGTTGCCAGTGCCGCTGGACTGGGTCCTGTGCAGTTGGCACATAACAAGCACCATTTGAGCATGACCGTTGCCAGTACTGCCAGACTGGCCCTCGTGCTAGTGGCACGTAAAAGCACCCTCTACACTCTCAGAGTGGTTGGCATTAGGAAGGGTATCCAGCTGTAGAAACTCTGTCAGATCAGATTGGAGGCTGGTGCAGCCATCTGGTTCGCCAGCCCTCAGTCAAATCGTCCAACCCATGCTAGCATGGAAAGCGGACATTAATTGATGATGATGATGATCTGGGAGTGAGATTTTGCCAATTAATTTGCTTTTTATGATGGGAGTTAGGAATGTCTATGTACATCTGCATCCGCAATCTTGTTCCAGCGTTGTTCTGGAGCAGGATATATTTTTATAAAATGTTTGCTATCTATTTTTTAGGTCTAAGTGCATTTTCTTTTCTTGCAATAAAAGTCCAGTTGTTGAGATTTATTCAACTACAAGAAATCTCTCGATAGATATTAGTGATAATCAAACCTAACGTTTATAAAGAAGTGTAATAAATAAAATTTTGCATTGCTTAAGATTAGCATTCAAATTATTTTGTCAAAAGTAATCCTTAATTATTCATCTGTTTTTGAATTTATCATGCATTATTTCATAGCAATGAGATTTTGTTTATGATGATGATCATCATCATCATCGGCAGAGGTAAAAGACATGGACCACACCCCCTTTTGGTGTTTTGGGTTTTTTTTTTTTGAAATGCCGATTTTTTGCAGATTCCAAATCTCCACAGTCGAAAAACTGGGTTTCTGTAGAAAAAAAAAAAGCCCAAAAAACTGAAAGGGGATGCGATCTATGTCCTTTACCTCCACCAATTGTTTTTAAAATGACATTGTAGGATAAGTGCAAGGAGCTGGATCTGGCTGGTTTATGACACATGTAGGGTAAACTAGCTATCCTTCTATCTATCTACTGTCCACCTATCTATCCATCCATCCATCCATCTACTGATCTATCTATCCATCTGTCTGCCTGACTGCCTGTCTGTTGATCAGTCTATCTCTCTGCATATCTAGCTATTGACTCATTGATCTGTCTATCCATCTATCTATTTACTGTTATACCAACTTCTATATCCACAAACCTTTTACACATCCTGAAACTTTTAAAACACCTTTCAAAAAAAAAGTTTGAAATTTCTAAAACCTTTAAAGCTTTTATATTTGTAATCTTAAAAAAAAAGTTTAAATCCATCAACCTTGTACAGTAAATCAAACCTCTTTGTACTCTGCTTTCTTCATTGTATTTTACATTGCTTTACTTTATTTCATTTTCTTTCATTTTCCCACTTTATTGTACCTCATCCAGTTTCAATTAATTTTATTTTATTTCTACTTTATTTCCTCCCATCTTCCTCCCTACCTATTCTACTAATAACCTTACCCTGTAACCTTACTAAACTCCAACCATTTGGCTTGAGATACACCAGCACACTGGCGAGCTGGCAGAAACGTTGGCACGCTGGATGAAATGCTTGGCGGTATTTCGTCCGCCGCTATGTTCTGAGTTCAAATTCCGCTGAGGCTGACTTTGCCTTTCATCCTTTCGGGGTCGATAAATTAAGTACCAGTTACACACTGGGGTCGATATAATCGACTTAATCCGTTTGTCTGTCCTTGTTTGTCCCCGCTGTGTTTAGCCCCTTGTGGGTAGTAATGAAATAGGTATTTCGTCTGTCTTTACGTTCTGAGTTCAAATTCTGCCGAGGTCGACTTTGCCTTTCATCCTTTCGGGGTCGATAAATTAAGTACCAGTTACGCACTGGGGTCGATATAATCGACTTAATCCGTTTGTCTGTCCTTGTTTGTCCCCTCTGTGTTTAGCCCCTTGTGGGTAGTAAAGAAACAGGTAGTTCGTCTGCCATTATGTTCTGAGTTCAAATTCCACCGAGGTTGACTTTGCCTTTCATCCTTTCGGGGTCGATAAATTAAGTACCAGTTTTGCACTGGGGTCGATATAATCGACTTAATCCGTTTGTCTGTCCTTGTTTGTCCCCTCTATGTTTATCCCCTTATGGGCAATAAAGAAATAAGAATATTTGGGCTGGATATAACCAGTTTAAATGCTTGTTTCCTTAACCCATTTCTGCCGAAATTTTTCTAGTGAATGAAATTGCCTGAAAATTCACAGATTCTATTATTTTGACCTAAATAACAACTGGAAACAATTTCTTTGAAATCCATTTGATGCAGACTGCATACGCGTTAAGAACATGTTTCATTCTTTGATACAGATCATATACAAATCACAATTTGTATCAAGTATTTGTTTTATACCCTTATACTGATCATGGCCATTGCCAGCCTCCCCTGGCACCTGTGCTGGTGGCACATAAAAAGCTCCCACTATACTCACAGAGTTGTTGGCGTTAGGAAGGGCAACCAGCTGTAGAAACACTGCCAGATCAAGATTGGAGCCTGGTGCAACCTCCTGGAAAACGGACGTTAAACGACGACGACGACGACGATGATGATGATGATGATGATGATGATGATGATGAAGAAGAAGAAGAAGAAGAAGAAGAAGAAGAAGAAGAAGAAGAAGAAGAATTAAATATCAGTTTAAACAGACAATCGGCATAAATGGGTTAACGTGTTTTATGTTTTGAGTTTGGGAAAGTGACAAACTGGGCAAAATTCAGTTTACAGTCACAATTAAATCAACCTGACTGAAGAGCCCAATGAATGACATTTGAATCTCACTTATATCGCTGACTTAGCCAGAACACATGTCCTGCATAAATTTAAGCTACGCAATATATATTTAAATTTCGGTCATTTTCCCCAAATATGTTTTCTGTGTCATTAAAACGTTTTTAGTCTCAGCAAGGCAACAAACATTATTCTTGCATTCAGAAATTACAATATTTGGATTTTTATACTGAAGCTGGTTTGTTGTTTCTATTCCAAAGTGAGATCAATACGTAAACGAATTCAAAATCCCCTGAAAACAAGGCAACATCTCGTTCCATGTGTCAATGCAAATTATGTTAATATTCAAAATGCATATTCTCCTTTCTATATTTTTTGTTACTATCATTATTATCATCATTATTATTATTATTACCATTATTATCATCATCATTATTATTATTATTATTATTATTATTATCATTATTATTATTGTTGTTGTTGTTGTTGTTGTTATTATTATTATTGTTGTTGTTGTAGTTGTTGTTATTATCATTGTTGTTGTTGTTATTACTATTATTATTATTATTATTGTTGTTGTTGTTATTACTATTATTATTGTTGTTGTTGTTGTTGTTGTTATTATTGTTGTTGTTCTTATTGTTGTTGATGTTGTTATTATTATTGTTGTTGTTGTTATTACTATTATTATTATTATTATCATTATTGTTGTTGCTGTTATTATTATTGTTGTTGTTATTACTATTATTATTATTATCATTATCGTTGTTGTTGTTATTATCATTATTATTATTATTATTATTATTATTATTATTATCATTATTATTATTATTATTATTGTTATTATTGACTCACTTAAGTGGAAATTAGAGAGAGAACTATGAAACAAATACATATATAATAAATTAAAGACAGATTATCACCAGAATAATCATATATTATTTATCCTGACCCCATTAGAACGAAGCAATTACTACAATCTTACAAGGAATAGAAAGTGCTGAAGCAAAGAAAGAGGGGGAGAAAAAGAGGGAGAGAGAGAAAGAGGGAAGAAAGAGTGAGAGAAAATAGGAAAGATTGGTGTGTGGGTGGAGAAAAAGATTGGAAGACGAAACAATTGTTTAGGTTTCGGAATGGTATCAGATCTGTATTTTTTATGAATTCATAAAAATTTCCTTTAGTATGAGTGTTTTTTTTCCTTTTTCTTTTTTTTTTTGAACATCAGGAAAACTACATGCTCTAATAACTACATAAAACCTGGCAAGTTCTGGGGAACTACAGAACAAACCGACCAAAACACTTCAAATAAAGAACAAATAGGTAAAAGAGCATAAAAACAAAATTATTGATCCGGTTGTAGGAAAGTGGTAAAATTAATGGTGTAAAAAAGGATAAAGAATAATCTGACATATACCTGATAGCTTTTATCACTGAATGACCTAGAATGTTGATTTCAAATAATAATCTTAAATATTGATCTTAAATAAAGCAATACTAGAAATCATTTTTTTTTTAATTTTTAAATTACTTAATGAAGTAAAAAAAAGGTTGGCAGTGTATCATTTGGTTGTTGATCTCGAAACCATGTAATAAATGAAATAACTTATCGTGCAATCATTGAAATAATAACCGTAAATCAAATTGAAAATTATATTGCTAGCCAAAAGACTTGATGGCTACAGGGTTCTTTAGCCTCAGGTCAGCATTGATGAAGCAAACTTATGATTAAATGCTATTCTAGTGGTGACCATCCAATATTTCTTATTTTTCAGACACACTGCATTTAGGACCCCGTTATCCAATGTATCCCTTTTTTTTCTAAGATAGTCGAGTGTGATTTGATGGAAATTTATCTGCTATTTCTAGTAGCTCCCTTGTATAGTTCTATGAATTTAAATTCTTAAAAATGGTGACTTCTAATTTTCCTTTGTTTCCTGAGCTTTCAGTTTAACCCTTAAGTGTTGAAACCGGCCATACCAGGCCAAAATTGTCTTCCTGTTATATGCTCAAACCGGCCAGCTCTGACCTCTCACACCTACCCTACAAAGTCATTCTAAAAATAAACAGGGACATCATCAAAATCTCAGAGTTACAAGATGCTGTACAATTAATTTAAAACAATGTGATTAAACAGGCTTTACATTTGACAGAGTTATCTGAATGCTAAAGGGTTAAGTAAAATTCTTTAATTTAATTGTATTGTCTGCCTAGCAGACAATATAGGCTCCACAAAAAAAAATACAAGATTACTTCACAAATATCATTGATTACAGATAGAAAATAAGTTACCATGATAAAAAGCTCTCAAATAAATATGGTCAAGGGTTAATCATTCCTATATTTTTCTGGAAATTCACCTGTTGTGTAACAATGAACATGTGATTGT
Organism: Octopus sinensis; assembly: GCF_006345805.1. NCBI lineage: Eukaryota > Metazoa > Mollusca > Cephalopoda > Octopoda > Octopodidae > Octopus > Octopus sinensis. The sequence goes on from NC_042998.1 coordinate 32,333,434, forward strand.
TGCCATTTATTCATATATTATATTTTTTTCATGATATTTTACCCCACAACTGTTTTAATACAAATTTTTGTTACGTGATACCAAAACTGTAAAATTTTTCATGCTTTCTTCTATCATTGAAACTAAAATAAACATATTTTGCTTTTGAAATAAAAAAAGTTATTTAGATCTAAACTTGACTGGTGGCATTACTTATTCTCCTATAAGATTGCTACAAATTTTGATGAAAATTTTTTTCTGCTGGACCCAATCTCAATATTCTAATGCCAAAATGTAGCTAGGAACCAGTCCTCTTCAAAAATGCTAACAGTTTTCAATTTGGTTACGAAATGAATTAGCAAAAAATCTCTGAAGATGCTGCATGTGAGTAAATTGTGACCTTAAGAATATTATTCAGCTACTACGTAGTGGAATGATAATTATAAATTGGACCACTGGAAAATTCATTTCTGTAAGCAGTGAAATCTTGGTATGGTTAATATCTATTGTGCCCACCTCTAAAAGAGAGATCTTATCTTTATATAAGCCTGCAGTATATTCTCTTCAAAATTCTTCAGAAATTCCTCAACCATCAAACAGGTTGTGCCAGATTATTTTAGTCTTTTTTCTTATGAATATTTTCGTTGTTATCTAAATGTGAAGGTTTATAAATAGTGACATCTTTACAATGTGGATAAAGTACTGCTGACTATTCAAAAAGTTCGCTTTGCTATCATGAAGTTCTGGGTTTGATCCTAGTGTGTGGGATCTTGAGCAATTTTTCTTTTACTTATAGCCTCAAGTCACCCCAAATCTTGTGAATAGAATTGAGTTGCTTGATACTGTTAGCATGTCTTCTGGATGGATTGCATTTGTAAGACAAAGATCCTTCTCACACACTGTGGTGTCTGGCTGCCTCCGTTTTAGAATTTCATTAATAGAACATGTTTCTATACTCGGCCACTATTTACTAAATTTAGTACCCAAGTACCTAAGTTAATCAAAATCACTGAAAGCTCACAGATGGAAATTTTGACAAAGATTTATTTTTTAAATATATTTTAAGCATAAAGTGCAATAGAAGGATTGGCAATTTGCCAGAATGAAAAGTTTATCTGCAGCATTTGGTTTCATACCTTTATAATAAGGGATTTGAGAGTAAATAGATGTAAGTTGTAACTTAGTAGTTTTTCTGCAATATTCCACTTATAATAAAGGTGGATAGGAACTGCCCCTAATTTGCTCCCCAATTTTTATATAACATCCTAAGTAGCACACTCTGCTACATATTTTCAACAAGCTTACCAATGAATGCCAGAAGATGATGCTTTATTTGGAAATAAAGTCGGTCATAGGCAATGTATTCACTGCAACTGAAGGTGACTAACATCATATCTTTTGGTTTTAGTTACCAGTCCTCAAAAAATAATATATCTACAATCTATGTACGAAATTCAGGGGGTTGGTGTTGGGTATTTTTGTGTGAAAAATAATTCAAGGTACTGGGGTCGATCTAGTTGACTGGCCTCCTCCCCCAAAATTTTGGGCCTTGTGCCTAGAGTAGAAAATAATATTTTCACCATTATAAGGTGGTGAGCTGGCAGGAAGGTAAGCATGCCGGGCAAAATATTTAGTGGTATTTTGTCTGTCTTTATGTCCTGAGTTCAAATTCCGCCAAGGTCGACTCCTTTCATCTTTTTGGGGTTGATAAATTAAGTAACAGTTGCATACTGAGGTCGATCTAATCAACTGGCCCCATCCCCCAAAATTTGGGGCCTTGAGCCTAGAGTAGGAAAAAAAAGAATATTTTTACCTCAAATAGAGAGAGAGGAATCTTTTCCCCATGAAGTTCCCTTCTCTGTTGTGGTTGATCTTTTCCCCTTTTACCAAGCCACTGTTTACGACATTTAACATTTCGATAGAAGATCCATTTTTCGTCACCAGTCACAAGTCTATCCAAAATGGGTGAAATGAGTTCAAGAGAATGGAGAGGAGAGCAGATGTCAACTCAGGATTTGCAGTTGCTTTTGGACAATTCATGAGGCACCCATTTTCCAAGTTTAGGAACCTTTCCAAGTTGTTGAAGATGATAATGAACAGTTATATGGTTTGAACAAAGCTTTATTGCCAAATCTTCAACTGATCATGCAGGATTTTCTTCAAGTAATGCCTTAAGGAGCTTATCATCAAACTCAACTGGACGTCCTGTTCCATCTTCATCTTCAAGGCTGAAATCTCCACTTCTGAATTTTGCAAAACATCTTCTGCAAGTTCTTTTATTCAAGCATTCTTTCCCATAAGCTGAGTGTATGTTTCAAGTTGCTTCGGCTGCAGAGTTTCCTTTTTTTTGTACACATAAAGCATTATGTGCCTCAAATGCTCTTTGGATACTTCCATGTTAGAAAAGGTTTTAATCAAAGAAATTTTAATTCTATTATTCTGTAAAATAATATTTAATTAGTTTAAATATACACAAATGCATAAAAATAATTTTTAATTCCATTAGACATTCTAAAATACTATTAAATTTCATTCAGTTTTGAAAAAGGTAAAATCGGACAGAACTTATGGGATGACCTGATACATTAAAGGTAAGAGTATCTATGGAATGCTCTGCTACTTGCACATTAATTTCCTGAGCAGGCTGTTCCATTGATTGGGTCAACTAGAATCCTCATTTTTGTAACCAACGAAGTGCCAGTGTGTCTGCGTGTGTGTCTGCATGCATGCACGTATGTGTGAGTACAATCAAACACAGACACACAATACAAAACTGGAGCAATCTTTTGCTGTGTTTGACAGAAGAGAAATATCTTGTTCGTCGAGAAATGTTTTCACCTTACTGATTGTCATCTTTTTCCAAGGGACAATCAAAAAATCTCATGTAAAGGGGTCATTAACATTTTGTATAGAGGGCAGCTGCAAAAATAGACAACTTATACAAAGGGTATCATGAACTATTGATTATATCGTCCTTTCTTAAATATCTTCCTTTCTGCTATTCATTCATATAACTGTATGTGTGTGTGTAAGTGTGTGTGTGGAGTGTGTGTGTGTGTGTACATGTGTGTGTGTGTATTTGTGTGTGTGCATGTGCGTTTGTGTGTGTACATGTGTGTGTGCATGCTTGTGTGTGAGTGTGTGTGTGTCTGTGTGTGTATGTGTGTGTGCATGCATGTTTGTGAGTGTACATGTGTGTATGTGAGTGTGTGTGTGTGTGTATGCGTGTGTGTGAGTGGGTGGGTGTGCCTGTGTGTGTGTGCAGAATGTGTCAATTCAATGGTGCCTACTTCATTTAATTTCCTCATAACCTTTTGCCGTACATATCTTTCTTGTGATTACTAGTATAAAAGATTATTTTCATATAACCAGACTTTATATATAATTACATCTCTCTCTCCCTCTCTCTCTCTTTCTCTCTCTCTCTCTCGCTCTCTCTCTCTCTCTTTCTCTCTCTCTCTCTCTCTCTCTCTCTCTCTATGGTGTTGCACTTTTGGAACATTCTTCCTAAAAATGGTCGAAAAAGTTGGTTCCGAAAGACTAAATTTATAATAGATATGAGAATTAATAGTCACTAAACCAGAAACAGGAGTGGCTGTGTAGTAAGTAGCATGCTTACCAACCACATGGTCCCGGGTTCAGTGCTACTGTGTGGCACCTTGGGCAAGTGTCTTCTACTATAGCCTTGGGCCGACCAAAGCCTAGTGAGTGGATTTGGTAGACAGAAACTGAAAAAAGCCCATCGTATATATGTATATGTATATATATGTGTGTGTGTGTGTTTGTGTGTCTGTGTTTGTCTCCCAACATCGCTTGACAACCGATGCTGGTGTGTTTACATCCCCGTAACTTAGCAGTTCAGCAAAAGAGACTGGTAGAATAAGTACTAGGCTTACAAAGAAATAATAAGTTCTGGGGTCGATTTACTCGACTAAAGGCTGTGCTCCAGCATGGCCACAGTGAAATGACTGAAACAAGTGAAAGAGAGTAAAGAGAGTGAAAAAAGAGAGTTCAAATCAAGGCCAATTAGGATATTTTATTTTATTTGACATAAGAAATCTCATTTACTTAAAAATTTTTAGATGCTTTTTCCGCCTTGTTATAGGAATGTAGGGAGACTTGTCTCTTAAAATGAAATTCTATAAAAGAATTCAACACATGAGAGACAGGTGAATGATTTGTTACAATATTTACAGATCAAAGAGTCAGGTTCTGCTAAAAGCATATTAGTCTGTGTGCATGTGTAACTTAACAACAGCTTTGATGTTGAGTAACTGGGTTCAAAATTGACTTGTAGCCATAACATTTCTGGATCAAGCATTCATGCCAGTCTCTGAAATGCCAATACGGTTTAAAGCACTGGAGCATAGCTATAAATCCTTCAGTTCAATTATTTTACTGTATTGATCATATGAGAACTACACAAAGGATTGCGTTTTAAGTTAATATGAACAGCAGTTAATGATTTATTGGGTGATAAGCAAACCTGATAAAATGCTAAGGATGTTAGAAAACATCTGATAGCAAAATGGCAAAGATATGCACTAAAAATGGCAGGGCTCCAGCATGGCCACAGATGACAGGCTGGAACAGGTAAAACAGTAATGGTCATTCAACCCAGCAAGGGTTCCTCTACATTGTTTGTTTAGCTTGCTAGAAATAGCAGTGGAATACCCCTCACCTAACAGTGAAATGTCTTAGAATACAAAGACACATAGGATAATGTTGTGTTAGCTGCATTGTGCCGGATATTATTATTAACCACTACACCCTATGCCCACATGCATATGGTGTAGTGGTTAAGATCGCGGGCTACTAACCCCAAGATTCCGAGTTCGATTCCAGGTAGTGACCTGAATAATAATAATAATATTAATAATAATGATAATAAAATAACATTGAAAAATACCTTAGGAATGAGAAGACAGGTTCAAAATTTCCCCAAGACACCTGATGAAGGCTGGAGGGTATATCAGCCGAAACGCTGTGTTAACAACAAACAAGATGAGGACATTGTTGTATTTAGGAATGTTCATTTTGCCTGTTTAGCCAATAAAAACACACACACTATATATTTGGTGTTACTTTGCTTCAGTGTTATTTATTTATTTATTACATTAATCTTAATCTTTTCGGCCAGAGTCCTTTCGTCACACTCCTGTGACCGCCTCAGTGGTTCTTTGCTTTCTTCTTTCTTATTTGTGTGTCTCTCCTGACTGTTAGTAAGGAGAGACACAGAAATGAATAACACTGAAGCAAAGTAACACCAAATATATAGTGTGTGTGTTTTTATTGGCTAAACTGGCAAAATGACCATTCCGAAATACAACAATATCTGTTTCAATGCACAATTTCACATAAAAAATCTTGCACAACAAATATATAAACGTAAGATGAGGACAAATATCCATCTAATATAAATAATGTAAATAATGTAAATAACATAAGGTTTACAGTTCAATTCTTGGTGGCACATTGCATTCTTGAGCAAAGCGCTTTGTATCACATTGCTCCTGTCCACTCATTTTGCAAAACGGAGTAGCAGCTGTAAATCAAAGAGCAAGCCTTATTCCATTCTGTGTCATGCTGAGTCTCCCTGAGAACTATGTTGAGGTTATGTATGTCTGTGCAGTTAGTTAGTTAGTTAATTTTTGGCCCAAAAAGCAAAAAGCAAGGCCATGTAGGGGGACATGGAGTTATGTACAGGTGTTCATGTAAAGAGTTCAGGCCACTTGTGGTCAAGGGAGACTTTGAACCGAGCAGTCGTCGGCATCTTCACCATCTCGTCCGGCAGCTTATTCCACGGATCCGCAACCCGGACGGAGAAAGCCCCTCTCCTTCGATTGAGATGAAATCGTCGCAGATAGAGCTTTTCGGAGTGACTCCGCAGCCAACGCTCTGAAGCAGGAGTGAAGAACAGGTCTTTTGCATGCTAACTCCTTGAGCAGTTCCATTGCTCCGATCAACCGGAACACCTTGTGTCATAACTGACTGAGTGTCAGTTTGAGTCAGATACATTTAGTCACCTTAATAATACAACTGGTCAAATGTTTTGCAACACAATATCAACATTAAAAAAGCAGCCATGAGAAAATATTAACTCAATTTTAGACCCTTAACATGTATAAAATAGTAATTCCCTTAATGAGGTGATTAATATAACGAACGCCATCACTGAAATGCTGCTCAAAAAGGAAGTTAATAATATAGATCCAGTTTACCACTTTCAAAACCATTTCAGCTTCTCCATTTTTAAAGAGCTTCAAAATTGCTATTTTTTGGAATCTTATGCTATTTTAATTATTAATTCTTCAATAAAATCAAATTTCTTCAGGAAGTTGAAAGGAAAAATATTTTGCTTTTTTAGTTTTTTTTATACGAATCCCAATATAATTTTGTTTTGGAAATTTGATACTCAAAATATTGATTTGGTATTTGACCTAAAATCGGTTTTAGAATTTTATTGAATTAAACATATTCAATCAAATCTAGAGAGAATAAGGCGAAACTATCTCTTGCAGGATTTAAATGCAGAGAAATAAAACATTGAATTTGATACACTAAAACATTCCATGTGATATTGTATAGTACTGGCCACATTAACTATGTTCTGAACATGGAAATATTTAAAATAAAATGCTTTAGCTTTACATGTTAATGCACAAACACATGTTTGGCGGAATTTGCTAAACCTTCTTTGATCTTGTATTCTGCAAGAGAATGGGGTTTAATTAAAACTTTAATGGTTCACATTAAACTAAATGTTTTACTTGATGTTTAGTTCATTTTTAGATTCATTTAATTCATATTCCTGGCTGTGAAATATGAAAATTACTTTTTCTTTTAAACCAAGTAACAGGCACAGGAGTGGCTGTGTGGTAAGTAGCTTGCTTAACAACCACATGGTTCCAGGTTCAGTCCCACTGTGTGGCACCTTGGGCAAGTGTCTTCTACTATAACCTTGGGCTGACCAAAGCCTTGTGAGTAGATTTGGTAGGCGGCAACTGAAAGGAGCCTGTCATATATATACATATATATATATATATGTATTTATATGTTTGTGTGTCTGTGTTTGTCCCCCAACATTTTTGTAATGGTATACTGTTGCATTTTTGTAATGGCATGCATATATATAAAAATTAACAGAATGAGATTAAAAAATCCAAGGCTGTAAAAGTTTTCAGAACATTTATAAAGAGAAGGCCTTACAGCTATTTCTGCGATATTTTACATCTCCCTTCATTGGAGACGGTGTGAGAAAATGTTTAAGTGAGTTGTTACAGAGAAGATATGAAATACAGAGTGAAGTGGATGAATGAAAACAGACTTGAGATACATAAGGATATTGTATCTGCAGTTCCATTATTTAAGCAGAATGGTGTATATATATATCTTTCCTGTAACTTGTGTGTGAGTTCCAATGGTGTTTCTAATTGGTCATTCCAAGCATAGAATCTTGTAAACAGTGTTATTTGATTGAGGGTTATTTTTTGAAGTGACTTAAAAGTTAAGACAAAGATAAAGAAGCATTGATCAAAGAACAAACATCAAATTCAAGTCAATGACTTTATACATAACACTATGCCTCCAAAAACGTTTGATCATATATAAGTATTACCATGGCTCTTAAACATATAAAGTATACATATATAAAAACACAGGAGGTAAAAAATATATATGTGAATAAAAAACAGATATATATAATGGCCTATCAAGAAAGTATATGCAATCGACTGCGTGTGTATCGTTGGTGATTTTCTTTTTCCATTTTCTCTTCCTTGGACCTTTCCTTTTTCTATGTTTCTGATGAAGAGCTCCGCTCAAAATGTTAAATCCTCCTTTTTTTTCTTTCCTGAGCGTCCAATAACACTATACTTGTTCGATGTTCTCACGTTGCTGTGTTTTCTCTTTGTTCATGTTTGGATGAACTATATATATATATATATATATATATATATATGTATATGTCTCATTGGTAACCCCTTGGAATCAAGGAATATTTTCTGCCAGTTTTAATGTCTGCAGACCTGCATAAGGCATTTGTAAGCCAATGTAGGTTTGACAAATGCAGCTGCAGACTAGGCATTTAGTAGCCCCATGAGAGAACGGTTGCACTGTTTTCTGTGCACACGTTTATCATTGCAATATTTCATTTGTTCTGTGTCAAAGCATTTGGTTCCATTTTAGATTAATCATCCTCCCCGCTTCTGCTCTGTCTCTATCTCTCTGTCTCTCTTTCCCTCTCTCTCTCTCTTCTCTCTCTTTCTCTTTCTCCTCACTCTCTGCATTGATAAGTATATAAACAAAGAGAGAGAAAGCAATGTTTAGCCCTTTGTCCTTCCTATTGTGCATTATCAACCTGTCATTTTCCATTTAGCAGCTGATTACGTCAATAATATTCTCAATAATTCATAACAATATTCTGCAGGTAACTTTAATAAATAAATGACATAAGAATTTCATCTGTTTCAATTTCCTTTTTGTTTCAATAATAAATTTAAAAAAAACAATAGAATAAACATACAACAATATCTAAAAAAAAAGGTGATAAATATATAAATAACCATTTTTCATGGCGTAATTCCCTGTTCACTTCATTAAAATTGCAACTTTAAACAATCATTTTGGTTTTTTTTTTACATCTGCACAAAGCTAAAAATGCAGTGGATGAGCTTGAATAGTTGATTATATTAATCCAAGTATTTGACTGGCATTTGTTTTAATGACCCTTAAAGGATTAAAGGATTAAAAATAAAGTTGGCTTCCCAACATGAAGAGCTACAACATGTGGTACAAAGCACTAGGGTGCAGTGGTTTCCTAACCCTTTTATTTCAATAAGTTTTCTCATGGACCCTTTTTAATATGCTTATCATTATGTATACCCAACTACATACATACATACATATGTATGATAGATCGGTAGCCAATACACACATTTATTTTTCTCTCCTTGTTTTGTCCCTTTCTGTAGAAGAGCGTAGGCTCGAAACGTAAAAGACTTTTTCTTTTCCTGAGCATCATACTAATGCATCTATTTGTTTTGTACGCCACCTGTATTCGTCTTTTGTTTTTTTCGTGAACTCCCCCTACATACACACATACATACATACATACATACATACATACATACATACATACATACATACATACATACATATATATATATATATATAATATATAAATAATATATAGATATATGCATATATACATACATATATGTACATACCTACATATATATGTATATATACAGGCATATATGGGTACAGGACATCAAAAGAACATTGAATATAATGAAAAACGAAAACATGAAAACAAAAACATAGAAAACGAACATTTTTGGGGAACAACGAAAAAGCAAACAGAAATGAGACATACAACATAAAGAATATTCCCCTTCTTCAGTTGTCCCTGTTTCATCTACACCATGTTTTGAAGGCAAGGACAATACGTGACTTCATTGAAAAAGTTCTTCCCGCAAAGCAAATTAAATAAAATTTGGGATTTTTTGCAGAGGGTGAAAGTGGTAACAAGAACAGGACAGTGAGAACAGGACAGTGAGAACAGGACAGTGAGAACAGGACAGTGAGAACAGGACAGTGAGAACAAGACAGTAAAAACAAACGGAGAGGGGCGTTAAGCCAAGACGATACAAACATTATTATGAACGCTAGGAAGATGAGCTTATGAGAGGAGACAGCATAAGCATGTTTTGTATTTATATATATATACACATAAAATTTTGAATTTAGTTCACGGTCCACCCAGTACTACCTCTGCAGACCCCAAGGGTCCGTGAACCCCAGGTTGGGAACCACTGCCCAAGTGCTTTAAGTTATTTTGTTTCAGTGATTTTACCAATCTACCATCATAAAAATTCCTCCCAACCCAAACAAGACCACTCCTGATTCTGAAAACCATCCATAAAAAAAAAGGGGGACAGTCACTACTGGATCACATATCTGCTTGATCTTGGTTGGCCTGGGGATTGACAATATGAACACAAACACCACAGGAATTGACAAAGGAGGAGCTTTTACATGGTCACTTTATTTGGTAGAAATAGCAGTTAAATATTTCTCAAATTAAAATATATAGGCACAGGCATGGCTGTATGGTAAGTAGCTTGCTTATCAACCACATGTCTCTGGGTTCAGTCCCACTGTATGGCACCTTGGATAAGTGTCTTCTACTATACCCTTGGGCTAACCAAAGCTTTGTGAGTGGATTTGGTAGAATGTGGAAACTGAAAGAAGCCTGTCGTTTATATATGTATATATCTGTATGTGTGTTTGTTTGTGTGTCTGTGTTTGTCCTCCCCAACATTGCTTGACAATCGATGCCGGTGTGTTTATGTCCCTGTAATTAAGCGGTTCGGCAAAAGAGGCCAATAGAATAAGTACTAGGCTTACAAAGAATAAGTCCTGGGATCAATTTGTTCGACTAAAAGCAGTGCTCCAGCACGGCCACAGTCAAATGACTGAAACAAGTAAAAGAATGAAAGAATAAAAGAATATACCCTCTTAAAAATGGAAAGACACCTTAAATAATGAAATACAAGTTAACATTAAAAATTATGGAATGGTTATTGTTATGATGTATTATTCCTCAGTTTTCTTGAATCGATCACGATTGACCTGGGGTTAAACAATGGTAATGATAACAACAACATGAACATCATTGATATGATATTTCAACTTGTTGTAAACTATAGCCAATTCTGCTTTAAATCGGGCCCTATTATCTTAGAAAAAGAAGGAAAGGAGCATTGGATGACTGAATCTGTTAATAAGCTGGAATGGATATATGTTGCAAGGCCTTTAATAGTAAAGTCTGCAAGACAATAATAATAAGATCCAAGCCAAACATAAAACCTGTGCACCATCACCAATATGGTGTCAGGTAATGCCACATAAGTGCTATGGACAGACTATAGTTAACCTCCAGGTTCGATGATTATGATTATGAATGAGGAGTCCAACGTAGGTCATGTATTAGCATGCATACATATAAAAAATTAACAGAATGAGATAAAGAATCCAAGGCTATGCAAGATATCAGAACATTTATAAAGAGCTGTTTCCAGGATATTTTATATCTCCCTTCATCAGAGACGGTGGGAGAAAATATTTAAGTAAGTTGTTACAGAGAAGATATGAAATACAGAGTGAAGTGGAGGAATGAAAACAGATGAGAGATAAGTAAAGATATTGTATCTGCAGTTCCATTATTTAAGCAGAATGGTGTATATGTAAGTTTCCTGTACCATGTGTGTGAGTTCCAATGGTGTTTATAATTGGTCATTCCAAGCATAGAGTCTTGTAAGCAGTGTTATTCGATCAAGAGTTTTTTGAAGTGACTTAAAAGTTGAGACAGAGATAAAGAAGCATTGATCAAAGAACAAACATCAAATTCAAGTCAATGACTTTATATATAACACTACGCCTCCAAAAACGTTTGATCATATATAAGTATTACTATGGCTCTTAAATTTATAAAGTATAAATATATAAGAAAGCACAGGAGGTAAAAAATACCCCCAACATCGCTTGACGACCAATGCTGCTGTGTTTACATCCTTGTAACTTAGCGGTTCAGCAAAAGTGACCGATAGAATAAGTATAGGTTTACTAATAATAAGTCCTGGGGTCGATTTGCTCGACTAAAGGTGGTGCTCCAGCATGGCAACAGTCAAATGACTGAAACAAGTGAAAGAGCAATGAAAGAGTGATATCTTTATATATAAAAGTCAAGTTGTGTGTCTGTCGCCTACGATTTAGATTCCTAACTACTCCCACATTTTGCGGTGCAGTTTAACCAAAACCGGGTATCTTATAGTCGTGATTCATATCGAGCCCTTCTGGGTATTAGCGCGCGTCTACAATGAGTCTACGATTTTAAAAAAAATTTACCATCATTTTTTTTCCATTTTTAAAGGATTTTTTTGCTATTTTTTGGCCATAACTCTCTAAAAATGCTTATATAGTTATTTCCCTTACAAACCCGAGCAACGCCGGGCGATACTGCTAGTATATATATATACGATGGACTTCTTTCAGTTTCCATCTATCAACTCCATTTCCAAGTTTTTGATTGGTCCAAGGATACAGTAGAAGGCACTTGTCCAAGGTACCATGCAGTGGGACCGAACCCAGAACCATGTGGTTGGGAAGCAAACTTCTTACTATACTGCCATGCCTGCATCTATGTGGCCTAAGTATGTTGGTTTCTATTTGCACACAGTATTTAGTAGACTTGGTAAGTTACCCAGTTGGTCTTGAATGTATGAATCAGTGTCGTAGCAAAACACAACAATAGGAACAAGAAGAAGCCAAGATTAGTTTCAAGAAGTGAGAATATTTAACATCTTCTCACATTGCATTCTACACTTCGTCTGCTCTGTAGTCCTTAAGTAAGTGGAAGTATGGTTCATCTGAAGCACTAGAAGAGGATAGCTCTAGGTCATTTGGTCAGTCTATTGACATACCTTAGATTGTGTCTGTTTATTCAGGAAAATCTCTGCTGGCAAAAAACAAAAACAAAAATGTGAAACCAGAACAATAAAGAAGACTTGAAACCATTTGACAGTCACAGAAGAAATGTTGTAAATCAACTTCTGATGTTAACCTTTAAGAAACAGCAGAGGCTGTGAGTGGTTTCATGCAATGACAACACACAGGGAAATAATTTATTTTCCGGTTTAAATTATTCATTAATCAGCTATTTCATTAAAAAAAAAACAAAAAGAAAACACAGTGAACTAATTGCTTTGGAATGATTTAGAAGTAATCAAACAATTAGTTATAATTTTCAGCTTCACAGATTTACCTGAAATTGCTGATGAATTAAAAACACAGGTTTTAAGAATTTCACAAGTTTGTAATGCAATGACATAATAAGTCTTGTCAGAACTATGAAACCAACCTTTCCATCTCTTCTCCTTATTCTCCTCCATCTCTTTTCCATCTCTCTTCCTTATTCTCTTCCATCTCTTTTCCATCTCTCCATCTTATTCTCCTCCACTTTTCCATCTCTCTTCCTTATTCTCCTCCATCTCTCCTCCCTATTCTCCTCCATCTCTCCTCCCTATTCTCCTCCATCTCTTTTCCATCTCTCCTCCATCTCTTTACCATCTCTCATCCCTATTCTTCTCCATCTCTTTTCCATCTCTCCTCCTTATTCTCCTCCATCTCTTTTCCATCTCTTCTCCCTATTCTCCTCCATCTCTTTACCATCTCTCCTCCTTATTCTCCTTCATCTCTTTTCCATCTCTCCTCCTTATTCTCTTTTCCTCTTTACTTCCTTGTTCCGTATTATCATTCACTCATAATTCATGTTTAAAATGTTTATACTCATGTTATTACATATTAGGCACTGGGATAGCTGTGAGGTAAGATGCTTACTTCCCAACCACATAGTTCTATGTTCAGTACCCCTGCATGGTACCATAGGCAAGTGTCTTCTACTTATAACTTTAGACCTTAAGAAGCCCAACATATATATATATATATATATATATATTTGGAAAAAAAATCAAGATAGAAAATGCTAAAATAATTTTATAAAAAACATTTCAGTACCAGTTTCAGTCATTGAGACTTCTTCAACTATAAATATGGAAAACAATTAAATTTTGGTAAAATTTGAACCCACAAAAGTAAACTAGAGAGACAGAGACAAGCAGAAACAAGGAAAATGCCCCTTGTATTAGAATACTATGCAAATATTCTTTTAAAAAGCTTTTCTTTTAATTTTACCAAAATTTAATTGTATTCCATATTTACAGTTGAAGAAGTCTCAATGACTGAAACCGGTACTGAAATGTTTTTTTTTATAAAATTATTTTAGCATTTTCTATCTTGACTTTTTTTTCCAAATATATCAACTCGTGTGTTCCTTTTCAACCTTCTACATACAGACTGACCACCTGATGTACTTACACTTTAGCTCCATCATAGCGTCTGATGTGGCTTTTTAAACCAGACAATGTTCTAAAAAGACACCCACACAGATTGCATATCTGATTTGGACCACCAAGAGTTGCAGTTAAGTTCTGCTCTTTGTGGATCTTAAAATGTCTTTTGAGGCCTCTGTTAGATTTGTAGACCTTATGGCATACACAGCATTGAAAGATGTGCACAGATATATAGACAGAATAGTTGGTGGAGGTTCGTATATATCAATGTGCATGTGTGTGTGTCATTGTGTGTTTATTCCCAACCACCACTTGAAGACAGTGTTGGTTTATTTATGTCCCTGTAACATAGTGGTTTGGCACAAGAGACTGACAGAATAGATATCAGTTTTAAAAAATAAAAACTCTTCACAGCAGTGCCCCAGCATGGCTACTGTCAAATGACTGAAACAGGTGAAAGATAAGAGATGAGGGGACAGAGATAAAGAGAATTGTCAAACCGATGTAACTGACTGACAACTTGACAAAATATTTATGTTCCTCGATGCAGAACCAAATATTGGTAGAGTGGATGCAGTCCATGTTCTTGTCTTCAGTATCTGAGTGCAGCTCATTTCATTAACAATCGTATGAAATTCAGTCAGCTTAGAAGCTTTATTCTATGAAGCAAAATTCTTTAAGACATTTAGATCACTGCTGTAACAGTTTTGCTACCTTGTCGTTCTGTTTCTTTATGACTTCAGTGTAGACTAATGGAAAAGTAGATTGTCACTTGTCATGTAAATGCCATTATTTTAACCCTATAGCATTTAAGCTGACCATATTAAATCATCTTGGTGTACTCTTATCAGACAGGTAGTTATGCTGGATAGGTTGGGCTTTTTATATTTTACCCCAGTGTCACTTTGATAACATACACTGCTCTCTCACCCAATATTAATAATAATAATAATAATAATAATAATAATAATAATAATAATATAATAATGATGAGGATAATAATAATAATAATAATAATAATAATGATGATGATGATGATGATGATGATGATCATGATGATGATGATGATGATGATGAAGATGATGAAAATAAATAATGGTTTCTACTGAAATTTGAAGGGAGGGGGCTAGTTGATTACATCGACCCCCAGCGTTTCATTGGTATTTAATTTATCAACTCCAAAAGGATGACGGGCAAAGTCAACCATGGCGGAATTTGAACCTGAATGTAGCAATGGACGAAATACCATCAAGCATTTCATGAATTTATTTATTTATTAATGTTTTTTAAATACATATTTTACGTGTGTAATCTGGGAATGCATACACTGAGCTTCTCTGCCCTAGGTGTACGGAAAACACTTGGCGAGAAATGGAAGAAAATTTGAAGAAAGAAGGAAAAAAACAACAACAACAACAACAACAATAATAATAATGATAATGCTTTCTAATCAATTTATCCATACCAGTGGATGACAACGTGTCTCTAAAAGAAATGGAGAAACTTTCAAAATACAAAGACCTGGAAATAGATGTAACCAGAATGTGGAATCTAAAAACAGAAACAATTCCTATCATTTGAGGTGCATTAGGCATGATAAAAAAATATTCAGACAAATACATAACAAAAACACCAGGACTTACAAACACATATAATAACATATAGAAAATTGCACTACTGGGCACTGCACACATCCTTCGCAAAACACTTTCAATACAGTAACTGTAAGAGCATCACAACAAATCACAGCACATACCCAAGGCACACAGAGCTGTGCTCAGTAGTGAAGTGAAAGCACGATATAAAAATAAAAATACTGAATGATGATGATGATAATAATAATAATAATAATAATAATAATAATAATAATAATAATAATAATAATAATAATAATAGCTACAAGAGCAACAACATCAACAATGATTAAAACAGCAACAATAACAAGAACGGTATCTTCAATTATAATAATAAATGTTTTAGGTTTTGAAAAATAAAATTTTGCATAGAAGCCATTTGTAAGACAACCGTCACTGTTAGAAGAAAGGAAAACTGGGTCACCATTAGTTTTTATGATGACCAATCTAATGGGCCACTCAATGGCACAAGCAAAATCATAATATGGACATTTCAAGTAAAGGCTTCCAAATAGTTTCCATTTTCCCAGTTCACTAGGCTTGGCTTAACCTGATACTACACTAAATGATACTTGCCTAAGATGTCAGACAGTGATATTGAGCCCTGGAGCCCCTTCATGGCAAAGCAAAATTCCCAACCACTTAGCCAGAAATAATTCTCTTCAAAGTCACCACTGATAGCAAAATTAAAATTCTTCAAATCTGTATTGCCTCCAAGGCATGAAATATTCTATAATCAATGATTCTGGTTCTGCTCATGCTAAATAATGAAAGAGGATACTTTACACTACGTAAAGATTAAGTGTGTGATAAATTCTTAATAAAAAATGTATTGAAATACTTCAAAGCATTACCCTTTTGTGTCTTTCTTCAAATGTTGGCATTGACTGTTGGATTTTGTGTCTATCATGATTTATAAATATTAATATCAGCCTTCAAAATGGGTGCCAATGTAAACTAAATCTGTCATATCCTTTAAGGGATGCATAAAATAATGGTTAACCTCTTACATTACTTAAGATAAATTCTATAGTCTTACCAGCAGCATTAATGAGAATATTGATCAACTGACAAATAGAACGATTTGTCTTTTTCCCTCCCAGTTTATAGTGGAAAAACTTTGTACAATCTAAATGTAATAAGAATCATACAACTGTAGCCCTTAAACCCTCCGACTTGCAAATTTTATGAGTTATTTCTCTATCAGACCTTAAAAACATTATAAATATTGTAGGCGACAAAACAATTTTAAAAGCTATAATTTAATAGGTGCAGGAGTGGCTGTGTGGTAAGTAGCTTGCTTACCAACCACATAGTTCCAGGTTCAGTCAAACTGCATGGCACCTTGGGCAAGTGTTTACTACTATAGCCTCAGACCGACCAAAGCCTTGTGAGTGGATTTGGTAGACAGACATTGAAAGAAGCCCATCGTATATATGTATATATATACAAATAAATGAAAGAATGGAGTTGAACGACGATTTAACAAAATTCCTTTATTCTCGACATATGTTTCGAAGGCGGCATATTCCTAATTTCGAAGGATATACACACACATACATATATATATATATATATATATATATAATATATATAATATATATATACATATGAATTTTTAAGTAGTTGAATGAATTATCCTAGTATGGATAATTCGGTTAACCGATACCTGGGTAGCAAATTCACGTCAGAAAAACACGGTGAAGCTACATGCCAAGGCAGAGATCACGTGCTTTCGTGTGGAAATTTGTGTGTTTTTAATACAAATAAATGAAAGAATGGAGTTGAACGCCGATTTAACAAAATTCCTTTATTCTCGACATATGTTTCGAAGGCGGCATATTCCTAATTTCGAAGGAATAAGGGGTGCATTATGCTGCCTTCTCATCAGGAGAGACAATCGACATATGTTTCGAAGGTGGCATATTCCTAATTTCGAAGGAATAAGGGGTGCATTATGCTGCCTTCTCATCAGGAGAGACAAGTTCCTTGTCTCTCCTGATGAAAGCACGTGATCTCTGCCCTTGGCATGTAGCTTCAACCGTGTTTTTCTGACGTGAATTTGCTACCCAGGTATCGGTTAACCGAATTATCCATACTAGGATAATTCATTCAACTACTTGAAAATTCATATGTATATATATATATATATATATATATTATATATATATATATATATATATATATATATATATGTATGTGTGTGTATATGTTTGTGTTTGTGTTTAAGGTCAATCTTTGCCAAGCAGCTTCATTCTGCATGCTTTATGTTCGTTACTATGGCAACAGTCCGGATACCTATTGATCAGACCAATTTAGATTCATGCAGGAAAAAATAATTGCAACTACAACGATATTAGAATTATGTCTTGGACATGTCAGATAAACAGCAATTTCAATGACAATAAACTGAAGAAATGCTTTCTTGAAGCTTCTTTGGGAACCTTATAATGGTTGAAATTCAATGCCTTAATAATAATGCTAAATGTTGTCTGCCCCATAATCACATTACAACATTAATTTAGAAGGACAGAGCAATTATCTGCTTAAATGATAAATAATACTTTATTATATTACTCAAATTTTGTACATTCCTGTTTTTTTTTCTTTTTGTTATTCAACAGTGAATTAAATGGCTGCTAAGATTTTAGAAATTTGCATAAACGTTTAGAAAAGTCTGATCCTTCTGTAATCAAATTCGATGACTGGCATCCATGCTAGTGGAACACTAAGAGTAGCATCCGAGTGTGATCGTTGCCAGAGAAGCTAACAGGCTTCTGTGCCAGTGGCACGTAAAAAGCACCATTCGAGTGTGATCATTACCAGCATCGCCTTACTGGCACTTGTGCCAGTGGCACGCGAAAAGACATTCGAGCGAGGTCATTGCCAGTGCTGCTGGACTGGCTCCTGGCATGTAAAAAACACGATTTGAGCCTGACTGTTGCCGGCACCACCTGACTGGCCCTCGTGCTAGTCACACATAAAAGTACCCACTAAAAGCACCCACTACTCTCTCGGAGGGCGTCCAGCGGTAGAAACACTGCCAGATCAAGATTGGAGCCTGGTGCAGCCATCTGGTTCACCAGTCCTCAGTCAAATCGTTCAACCCATGCTAGCATGAAAAGCGGACGTTAAACGATGATGATGATGATGATATATATATATAATTTAAAGTGTATTCCATAAGGAATGTATTAGAGCACCTTTAGAATTACCAAAGAGATGGTAGTATTTGAAGACTAGGTTTAGGCATTCATCGTGGGGTGGGGATGTATGTGTGTATATATACATGCATATATATGTAGACATATGTGTGAGTGTGTGTGTGTAATAGTGTGCATATGTGTGTCAGTGATTGCATATGTATGAGTATATGTATGAGTGCATTTGCGAAATAATAAAATTTAGCATGTGCAGCCTAACATGTAAAACAAAGTGGACAGCCAATGTATACGATGCTGCTCATGTTGAACATGTAGAGGCACGTTGACAGCGAGCAGAATGGCACTGCCAGTGTCTACTAGATTCAAATTGGATGTGTGAGCATCAAGTTGAAAATTTACTTATGGGGACAGTGATTATATATCACCTGTGGATATACAACTGGATCTCATTATACAGGTAAACCCTTGCTAAATTTAAATCCTGTGTATATGTGGATGTATGTTCTATCGAAACATGGGTAATGTTTATTAAATAGCTGTCTAAATGTACTTCTTCCTGTTCACTATTTATTCAATTTTATATATATATATATATATATATATATATATATATATGAGAAAGTTGGTTTGTGAAAGCACGTGGTTGAATATATAGAAAATAGTAAAAATAGTAAAAAGTGAAAAAACTACAGAAGGCTTGTTTTAAAAGGTTAAAAAATATATATTTGAGTGAATATGTCTGAAGAATGTTATAAATTTTTTTTCCTTACAATGACATAGTTTAGAAGAAATGACCGGTTTCGCGTTCAACTTTTCAAATTTCTTACATCGTTATGTTTACGTTTAGAAGAGTTATCGTTATGTTTATGTTGAGAAGAGTTCTAGATAAGGGGAGGTAATAAGTGATTTCTTCCGGTGTAAGGGAGATAATCGCTTAAAATTTTTTGCCTTTCCTTTGGAGTGAATTTCTCTGTATAAGTATGTTGAAATGGTTAAGTCTGGGCTTGTACTTTTCAATGAAGAATGTTTCCTTGTTTAGTCTAATTTGTGTTGGTGTTCCGATAGCACATTGGTAAAATGGAAAGATTAAAAATAGTGGTAGTAGTTGCTTTGCGCATTTCTCAATGTGCTCACTAAAGGGTATCATTGTGTATTCTGGGAATGCAATCTTTTGTCTATGCAGTGTGCATCTACGTCTGAGTGATAGTCCCGTGCATCTCACGTAGTCTTGGTGGCAGCCCGAGCATTTTATGACATAAATTATGTTTTCAGAGGCACAAGTAAAATTAGATTTGATCTTGAATTTCTGTCCCTTTTTGAAGAGGAATTCTGATCCTTCTAGCAGGTTTGGACATGTTGCACAGTTCGGTCTACCACATTTTTTTACTTTTGCATCCGTAATTTCAGAAAACAATTTTGCCTTTGTGAGAATCTTTTTAAGTGATTTAGGTTGTTTGTAGCTTTTAATGATTTGATGTATGTTTAGAATTTCCTTTAATTTGGGGTCCTTATGAAGTATTGGTATATTCTGGGTGATGATGGTGAAGGCTTCTTTGTTTCTGGGGCTGTATGTGGATATGTAAGGTAGTATTTTCGGGGAAGGTGTGTTGTTGTGTTGAACTTTTCTTAAAGTTTCTATGTTGATTTCTGTTGCACGTCTGATCCCATCCTCTATGAGTTGAGCTGGGTAATGTATGTCAATTAGGGTGTTTTTGAGTTCTTGCAGTCTAAAGTTCCTGGTATTTTGTTCTGACACTCTTGTGCATATCCTTCTTGCAAGGTTGAAGGGGATGTTTGTTTTAGTGTGTCTTGGGTGGCATGAATTAAAAAGAAGGTATTGTTTGGCGTCTGTGGCTTCGTAAAAAATGTCTGTTTCTATTTTAAGGTTAATTCTTTTAATTAGTATATCCAAGAACGGGAGCTCCTTTTGGTTGTATTCCATTGTGAACTGTATATTTGGGTTTATGCCGTTCAATAGGTTTTTAAATTTTAGGAGTTTATCTGTGTTTTCATTCCAGAGTATAAAACAATCGTCCAGGAATCGTTTCCAATTCTCTTTTATGTATTGAGAGAGGGGGTTTCCAAAGATTGATAACGATTCCTTGTAAATGATTATTTCCAGGTATTTCTTCTAAACTATGTCATTGTAAGGAAAAAAAATTATAACATTCTTCAGACATATTGACTCAAATATATATTTTTTAACCTTTTAAAACAAGCCTTCTGTAGTTTTTTCACTTTTTACTATTTTCTCTCTCTCTCTCTCTCTCTCCTCTCTCTCTCTCTCTCTCTATATATATATATATATATATATATATATATATAAATATATATATAAATATATATATATATATATATATATATACACACATTCATATATATATATATATATATATATATATATATATATCATCATCAACATTGTCATATAACTTCCGCTTTCTATTCACACACACAGATAGATAGATAGATAGATAGATAGATAGATAGATAGATAGATAGATAGATAGATAGATAGATAGATAGATAGATAGGGAGATAGATAGATAAGTAGGTAGATAGATGGATAGAGAGCTATATATATATATATATATATATATATATATATATATATATATATTCATATTATACTGTTGGTTGTGTTTTCTGAACATTATGGACATGCAGAAATAGTAGAGAGTTGGACAAATACCATTCTGTATATAGTTATCAGAACTGAACATTTTGCCTTTCATCCTTTTGGAGTTGATAAAATTGGCAAGCATCAGAGTTTACAAAATTTATTCCACACCTCCTCACTTCACCCAAATCTGGAATCTTCTGTCTATGTTAGAAATATTAAGGTGGGAAAAGTCAGAAGCTGCCAAACAAACTGTCTTTTCTTTATGCCCCTCAGTTCAAATCATGCCAGTGTTAATCTCACCTTTTATCTCCCTTAAGCAAAGACAACTGCAGTCTGCAGACAAAATAAGTATCAATAGTTTACAGAGAATTGATTCATTTCGCTGCAGCACTTTTTCTAAAAGTATGTAGACCTCCACCAAAGTGTGAAACCAATTCTGATGTCACAGCTGTGAAGTTAAGACTGTCAGCATTGTTTTTCTTAATTAACTGAGTCAAGGTGAATAGAAAGGATTAATACAGTAATCCATCGACTATCAAGGGAGTTACGTTCCAAAACCCCCCACGAGAGGTGAGAATCCATGAAGTAGAAACAGTACTATACTGTATGCAGATATGCAGGAAGTAAATAGACACCTTTAATTTTCAAAATCTTTTATTTGATATTAATTGATTAAAGGAAAGGTTTTCTTCTAGCTGCTCGTCCATAATACCTGGACTTATGCAGATATGTAACACACGTTCTTGGACTAACTTCTAGCTGTTTTGCAATGTCAGAAGCTTTTGAACAGGGTTCATTTTCCACGATTCTCTTCAAACAGCGATGTTTCCTTTCTGAGGGCTCAGGTCAGCCAGGACGAGAATCTGTTGATTCTTTTCCTTGGCTTTTGAATTTCACTATAATTCTATTAACAGTAGCAAGTCAAATTTGAAGATTTTCGTCAATTTTTCGCTGGCTAAGACCAGCCTCAGACTGCCCAACAATACGACCTCTTCGAAAATCTGACAGTTCTGCTGAATTTTTTGTGTGTGTCATGGTTACTCTTCGCAAATGTTTAATACAATGGTACCTGGAATGAAAAAGAATAATTACATTTTAAATTCTACACTTCTGAAAACATATTAAGACGCTCAGATCAGAAATTTTGAAAATTAAAGGTGTCTATTTACTTCCTGCATGTCTGTATATTTTTAAAATTATTTTTATAATTTCTATAAATTTATTTGATTATAAATGCAAAACAAAGGAGGAATTGATGTAAGTCTAAATAATAAACCATGATAGGTGATATGGCAAGGGATTACTGTAATAATAAAAATTCCAACATTGAAATCAATCATGCATATAAGTATTGCAACAAGGACGAGCCTCCATATGCATGCATGTACATGTGTGTGTGTGTGTGTGTGTGCGTGTGTATGTGTGTGCATGTGTGTGCGTGTGTGTGTGTGTGCGTGTGTGCGTGTGTGCGTGAGTGTGTGTGTGTGTACATAGCTGTGTGGTAAGAAGCTTGCTTCCCAACCACATGGTTCTGGGTTCAGTCCCACTGCATGGTACCTATAGCTTCAGGCCAACCAAATCATTCTTAGTGGATTTGGCAGACAGAAACTGGAAGAACCCCATTGTGTGTGTATATATATATATATATATATATATATAGATATATAGATATATATATTGTTGTATTTGGGATGGTCATGTTGCCAGTTTAGCCAATAAAAACACACACACACTGTATATTTGGTGTTAATTTGCTTCAGCTTTTTTTACATTAATCGTATTTTAGTCAGAGTTCTTTCGTCAGCTGTTTCTTGGATATCCCAGAGTATGGGATATTCTGTCATCAGAGACAAATAGGGAGTATCCTATACTCGGGGATATCCTAGAAACAGCTGTAAGCTTTGAATTTTTTCCAATAATAAGAAAACACAGTCATTGAAACTTTCTCTGTAGCATGTGAATAAAGCAAGATGCTACAGAGAAAGTTTAAATGAAGATTCATAAGGGACAAAGAGAGGAAGACTGAAGTTATTATATTAAGAATATAATATTATTACTGGAAGGTGTTTATAAGCCATTTAAAACACACAAAAAACCGTTAGATTCACTTCAACATTTAAATTTGATTTACCAAAATATTTTCGATGCTTTGAGACCGCTACCTGTTCACTGACAAAATTCCACATAGCACAGAATT
This sequence comes from Octopus sinensis, assembly GCF_006345805.1. Classification (NCBI taxonomy): domain Eukaryota; kingdom Metazoa; phylum Mollusca; class Cephalopoda; order Octopoda; family Octopodidae; genus Octopus; species Octopus sinensis. The sequence goes on from NC_042998.1 coordinate 32,356,944, forward strand.
TTGTCAGTGAACAGGTTGCGATTTCAAAAGGATGAAAATATTTTGGTAAATTAAATTTAAATGTTGAAGTGAATCTAATGGTTTTTGTGTTTCTTTAATGGCTTATAAACACCTTCCATGCTGCAATTGTTTTCGTTCTAGCAGGCGATATCAGATCAGGTCACTTGCTATGCAAGTACATGTCTGTAAATATTATTACTGAAATCAATATTCTACGATTATGGCATCTCTTCGGGCAAACTGACAATGTAATATAAGTATGGAAGCCAGACAGGCTCATAATAAAGACTTAAATTATTTACTCTAAGCAGATATAAAATCCTAGATTTTGCTGTCTCATGCAAAATATAGAGGAAAGAGAGCAGAAAAATTGAAAACACCCTGCACTCTGATAGACAAATAATAAATACAAATAAATATCCTCTTTATAATCATGGCAGCACAGGGAATAACACAATACCACTTCTCTTAGAGTCTGAAAGCAGTCTGAAAAGAAAAATTGGAATTGACACTCATTGTGTCAACTCTTCAAGCCGGTGCCCCAGCATGGCCACAGTCTAATGACTGAAACAAGATAAAAGATAGTGAAATTGAAAAAAAACTGTCATCTTGTATTTTGAAAGTATCTTTTTTGTAGCTTTTGAGAGTAGGTGATATTACAAAACATGAAATATTTTTTCATATTAAAAAGTCTTAAGTGTAAATATCTGACAATAAGTGTCAGATGTGTGATAAAGTAGACAAAACTGTCAATTGTAGATATTTTATGATATTAATAACAGGAATAACATTTATGTGGAAGGATTTGTGTTAGCAATCATGCCAATACATGAAGAAAATGGTTCTCAGCAATATTGATTATGTAGGAAATGTATTTGTTCAATGTAAAGCCTTAGCTTTATGGAAATAACATCGAAGGCCTTGAACAACATAGGGAATAGTTAACTAATATGAAGCATTCATCTTGTAAACATTAATTAAAATTAATGATGTTGTAAAGTAGAATTTTAAATGTACACAGGAAGAGGAATATTTGGAAGGAAAGGAAAGATCGTTTAATTTTTCAGAAAACTCTTTAATAAATTATTACAAATAACTGGAATGGAATGGAACGGTATCAAAGAAAATCAATAACTGAAAATTTAACAATAACATCGATTATGAACATGATGATGTTTCCCATCTGTGATAAATTAAATATTCAACTAAATTGTAAAATACTTTGAAATTATATAAATAGCTGTTCCTTTAATAAAATAGATATTTCTGACAAATATTATAGATGTAGAGTAAATAATTTTGTAAAATAAACTATAATATTTAAATGAAATTAGATAAATTTCCTGCAGAGGAAACTAATATAACTTTCTAAATGTTATTGAATTGATATTTATTTGGGACAAAAGAAAAATAATGAAATAGGAAAGACAATATTTCTTGATAACAAGTTTAGTTGATTATTTATTTATCTAACTTAGATTATCTTTAATGTGATACAAATGAAGTTAATAATATTGGATTTATAATCATTATTGATAAAGAAATCATCATCATTTCTTAATATTTCATAACTGGTAAGGTGGCTGGAAGAGTTGCTAACAAGCCAGGTTGAGTGCTTAGCAGTATTTTGTCTGTTTTTACATTCTGAATTCAAGTTCTGCTGAGATCTACTTTCCCTTTCATCTTTTTTGAGGTGAATGTAATTAATTTAGACCCTCCCCTGAAAGTTCTAGCCTTGTAACAAAATTTGAAATTATTTCATAACTGGCTCCCCGTGCTGGTAGCACATAAAAAGCACCATCCGAATGTGGTCAATGCCAGCCCCACCACATGGCCCGACTGGCTCCTGTGCCAGTAGCATGTAAAAAGCACCATCCAAACATGGCCAACGCCAGTGCTGCTTGACTGGTCCCCAAGCCAGTGGCACATAAAAAGCACCATCTGAACGTGGTCAATGCCAGCCCCCCCCCCCCCCACACACCTGCCCTGATTGGCTCCTGTGCCAGTAGCATGCAAAAAACACCATCTGAACATGGCCAATGCCAGTGCTGCCTGACTGGCTCCTGTGCCAGTAGCACATAAAAAGCACCCATTACACTCTCAGAGTGGTTGGCATTAAGAAGGGTATCCAGCTGTAGAAACCTTGCCAGAGCAGACTGGAGCCTGGTGTGACCTCTTGGCTTGCCAGCCCCCAGTCAAACCGTCCAACCCATGACAGCATAGAAAACAGACATTTAACGATGATGATGATGATGATGATGATGATGATGATGATGATGATGATGATGAGTTGCTTTAAAAGACAATATAAATTGACTACAAGCTATCAAAAATTAAAAATTTAAAGTTAGAAACTATGTTATCTGCACACATGTTGGGCCAGATGCCAGCTGATTTTTATGCTTCATTAGCTTCGTCTCTCATTAGATTTATTCTGCATGATGGGCATCATTATTTCACACCCATTTTTCTATGCATGCGGGGGTTGGACAGGTCTTCTCCAGCAGTCAATTCTAGTTTCATGCATAAAGGCTCAGTGTTCAAACATCAGCCTTCCCCAGGTCATTCAGTATTTTCCTGGTGATTCTCTTCCACAAATTTCTAACCATTTATTTACCCAACAGTCATTCCCACATTATACTTTGTTTACCGATTTTTGTATTTCCAGAATACTTAATTAACTACGTGGATAAATACATTTCCATCCTATAACTGCACACACACATACACATTGTGCGTGTGCATGTGTGTGTGTGTGTGTGTATACGCATATATATGTGTGTGTGTGTGTATATATGCATGTATGTGTGTGTGTGTGTATACATTTATATACATATATACATAGTAAATATTGAATTAAAACAGCTCTAATGTAATACAGTTCTATATCTAAGAGATGAGGAATTATGTACATTATTTACATTTGACGGATATTTGTCCTCATCTTGTTTGGTGTTAACATAACATTTCGGCTGATATACCCTTGAATATACTGCTTGAGAACTTTACTCAAGACCATACAACATACATGTTACAAGAATATTCCTAAATTCCAAAATAAAAACCATATTTACCAGAGACCAGCAAATTATAAAAGAGAAAATGGTTTGCAGTAATAAAACATCAGGTGAAATATATAAAGGAAAAAAAAAACAGTCACTACCACTTTGCCTTGATAATATCTGCATATCCCAATACCAAATGGAGACTAGCAGATAATGCACATGTGCGCGTATGCACATATTGTTGACATCATAAGAATTTTATTATAATCTTTCAAGAGAATCTGAAATAATTCCTTTTTGGGGGGAATAGTGGATCTCAAAGTGCACATATAAAGCTATAATGTACTTCCGGACTCCTTATTCCAAAAAATAATTATAGATATGCATGTGCATATGTGCGTGTGTATGTGTGTGTGTGTGTGTGTATAAGGTGTTTCAAAAATGCATGCACATATTAAATGTTCATTTCAAGTTCAAACTTTGATAGAGACTGCGCATAAAATTTAATATTTTTATGAACTCCTGTTTTCACACTGACGACTGTTCTGGTTCAGACATTGTTGATAACATGAAGTAATGGGATCATAAACATCAAAAAAACATTTCTTTCTATTTTTGTGCATAGTCTTGTTCAAGGCTGTTCTCATGTTGTTAACTGGTGCCAGTTTTGTATGGTAAACTTTCTCTTTCAAGCATCTCTATGAAAACTCTAGTGAAACATATAATCCTAATAAAAAAAAAGGCTAAGAAAGAATCAGCACATCTTTAACGATCAGAAACAACTGGAAGTGGCCATTGAAGATGAGACTCAGCTTTAGGAAGGAGATTAGGTCGGGTGCTGTACTAGAAATACTTGCTTTCTGAACCATTACATACTCATCTGCATAGACGTAAACTCATATATGCATACATATATACACAAATATATTGAATTATATACACACACACATATATACACTTATATATATATATATAGAGAGAGAGAGAGAGACCGAGACCTATGGAAGTATGCTGTGCGTGAGAAGACCCGGCAAGACTAGTGAAGCCATAATCCGTGGCCCCTACCTGGGACGTAGTCAGTCCACCTGTGCATACCTTCCTTCTTGTGACACTTGTGAAGACCTGTTGAGGCAAGTGAGAATCGAATCAAATCAAATCAAATCGAACCAAATCAAAATAGATGTACATCAATGGAATTTGTACCCTTGTGGTACCAGTGCCGGTGGCACATAAGAAAACCACCCGAACGTGACCGTAGCCAGTACCGCAACGACTGGCCTCCGTGCTGAGGGCACGTAACAAACACCATCCGAGCGTGGCCGTCCGCCAGCCTCGTCTGGCACCTGTGTCGGTGACACATAAGAAAACACCATCCAGCGTGGCCGTCAGCCAGCCTCGTCTGGCACCTGTGTCGGTGGCACATAAAAAACACCATCCGAGCGTGGCCGTCTGCCAGCCTCGTCTGGCACCTGTGTCGGTGGCACATAAAATCACCCACTACACTCTCGGAGTGGTTGGCGTTAGGAAGGGCATCCAGCTGTAGAAACACTGCCAGATCTGACTGGCCTGGTGCAGCCTTCGGGCTTGCCAGACCCCAGTTGAACCGTCCAACCCATGCTAGCATGGAAAGCGGACGTTAAACGATGATGATGATGATGATGATATATATATATATATATATATATACGTATACAGTTATCCTATTATGAGTCTTCCATGGTAAATTTCTTTCCCTAAATATATACATATATATATATGTGTGTGTGTGTGTATGTATGCATATATATATATATATATATATATATATATATATGAGTAGCAAAGCGGTACAGGTGTCAATTCATTATGGCCATTTCCAATGACTCCTTTAATTGATTAATGAGAAAACTACATCGTTACAAAGATGGTAGCAGGATCAATGAAAATAGTTTTACTCCATGAAATTGTTAACTATGTTGAATAAGTTGAGCTGTTCTTTATGTTTGAAGATCATGAATTCATCTGACGAAAACAGTTTCTTTGCAATGACGTAATGTTCTCATTAATCAATTAAATGAGTCATTAGAAATGACCGTAATGAATTGATACTTATACCTCTTTGTTACTCACTTATATTTTATTCACCTGTCCTGGAATCTATGCTTCGTCAATATTATATGTATACATACATATATACATCTAAAAGTGCTTGTGCAGGAAACAACAAAATTTGTATACATCCATGGTAATTAAGAGTGCAGTTAGTCATAGGTCACTAAACTTTGAAATGCTATAACATTGCAGGAGAACCAGTGAAAGAATCTTGCATATATCTATATATATATATACACACACTTAAATGGTTGAAACAATTTATAAAAGCAAAGTATTTTTATAATTAGAGACTGAATAGCATAAATTTCACAGATAGATAATTTTCTAATTACATTCAACAGCTGCTTCGTTTGAAGTATACAGAAGTTTTCTTTAATTACATATTTAAGATACATAATTAATTAAACTTAATTTAAATTGAATTAATTTACAGAAGTACTTATGCCAGTTCATCAGGAATACTAATGGCTACGCTAGCCACAAACCATTGCTTGATTTAAACCAGCATCAATACTGATTCAATTTCTTGAAACTGGTGCCTTATATGTGCAAAAATATAAGCTTAACGTCTCATGCAAGAAAATGTTATGTACGAATTGCGATCCCTGATTTCAATGCACAAGTGGATACTGTGGTAGATAAAGTGTTATGTTGTGTCTCCAAAACCCGTTCTGATTTGTGAAACCAATGTTATATTTGGAATCGGCATCCTAAAATGTACCAAAGAATAGACCTAAAGCATTGCAATTTAATAAACACTAACACTATGACCCAGCAACGCCAGGTCATAGTGCAACTGCATGCATATACAGCTGCATGCATGTGCACATACACGCGAGTAATGTCCAAATCTCCGATCAATCACATACAGCTAGCTGGCATTCAATTGGCGTATCAAGTTTCGGGCGTTTTGATTGGGTTTTGGATAGGGCTTTGCGGGGTGACTGGGGAAATGTAAAGATGTGCACGACCACCCTTGGACGGTTTTGAATGACCATAGACAGTGCGAGCCCTCTAACTGAAAAATTGTGGATTTGCATAAAGGATACACACACACACGCACACAGACATTTTGCCGTTTATATATAGAGAGATTATCATTGTAATCAGGTCATTACCAATTCCTTCACAGATTAAGGAAACCTATTGCTGACAGTAATCATGTAATCCCCATGATACGGAAGCAAAAGACAACTACATTCTGAGGAAATGGATACCACCAGTAAACCATGCCCCAGTTGAATGCTGAATGGAACTTATGCCAATGTTAATTCTGTGCCAGAATGGTTGAAGCTGAAGACTGAAAATAAAGGAAGATCATCCTTTAATGTCTGTTTCCCATGCTGGCATGGGTTGGACAGCTTGACAAGAACTGGCAATCTGCAGGGCTACACCAGCCTCCAACTGCCTGTTTTCGGATGGTTTCTGTGGCTGGATGCCATTCCTAACTCCTGCTACTTTGCACAGTTTGCTGGATGTCTTTTACATGGCACCAGCATGGGCACTATTTACATGACGTAGTTAACATGTGGCACTGGCACAGGTGGTGCCTATATGGTGATGCTGCAGGTGTCTTTTACATAACCCCAGCATGAAAAATAAAATTAATGCCACAATAATTGAAATGCAATAGGAATGAAGTAACTTGATTCTTAAGACTGGTGATTAAAACTAGAGCTATAGTACTGAATGAAATATTGATGTTTCTGGCAAAAACGAATCTGATTTTCAACTTCACTGTATCCAAATTAGTCGAAATCTAGTCTGCTTGATCATACTTACCTGGGGCTAAACAATAACAGCAATCCAGATCAGATGGTGGGGCTGAAATTCATGGCTGACTTCAAAACGGATTTGAATTCTGATTAGAAAACTAAATACTACAAAGCACTCAACCACCACCACCACCACTACTACCGCTACTACAATTACTACTCATACCAACTTAGGCCTTTTATTTAAGTCATAAATTAAGACTCCAGCTATGTTGCCCTCAACAATGAAGGAAATTGGTATTTGCCAAAAACAAAGGAAGAACAATGTCTAATTAAGGTACCTTCAAATCAGCCATTAAATAACATCTGAAACTATAAACAAAAAGTCTGATAATTAAATTGTTTGAAAAGCATAAAGTAATGAATTCACATCAATCTAAAGAATTCTACCGAAATATATACAATATTTGTTTCAGTTGTATAGGTCAATGTACAGCGAAACTTATGACTAGTTCTCATCATGTCAACTTCATTAACCAAACTCATTAATTACATACCACTGTACTTAATTAATTTTCTCTATTATTACAAAGCCTAAATCTAGATTGTATGAAAGTGTTTTCCTTCATTTTTGTGCATATATGTATCTTCTTGCAAAAGAACATGGTATTAATTATAAATTACAAGAACAAGATACCAAACGACAGAGAACATGCTTCATAAACTTTCAATGGAAGCATTTCAAGGATTCCCTTAGATATTTCCTATGGGAAATTACTTTGGGCTTTTTGGCAATTAGCTGGTGTCACAAATTAGCTATCAATTATTTTACCTTTAAGTTTTTCTTATCTTTGCAAGTAATTCACTGTGCAGCCTACGAATACAATGCTATTGCGATGCTAATTTTAGAGAGCAAAATCGATTCAGGAGCTGATTTGATATATTCTAATGAAAAAATTCTGCTGAAAGCTTGAGAGTTTTCTTTTGTCTATTTCATATATTTTAATGTAATTTTTTTTTTATGCATAACCTCTAATATTAGACTCAAAACATTAACACTAGAGGTCACCAAAGTATGTTAGCTGGAAAATATATTGTGCATAATGAAAATAGTGTCGAATACGGAAATTGCTAACTTTAAAACAATCTATTTTAGTATGCATCAAATAATAGGAATGCTACCCTCTAGTTTTACAACTTTTAGTAGAATTACTGAAGTCTAATGGGAAGTCATCCAAGAAGGCTACAGTTAATTATGATTCACACAATTCTAATCATGTGTATACTAATCACAATACTAATCATGAGTAATTTGAAATTGACTTTAAGTAATTTAGTTTAATTCTAATATATGGTGTTAATTTTTTAGTTTCCCCAGGTTTAAAAAATTTTTCGAATTGGAACAATCTTTAAGCAACTTTTTAGCTGAGAATGGAATGATGTGTAAATGATATTAATGTATGTAAATGATATCAATGTATCTATGAATATAAACGTCCATTAGCACTACTATTATTAGCTATGAAAAACATGACGCCACTAACTCATATTTAGGCACCATCGGAAGTATTCTAGTGACGATCCATAATGATAAGCATATATCCGACACGTTGAAATATTATAAGATTTGGATAACATATATTTTGTAATTAATGGAAATACAAGTGAATTTTATCTCAATATAATAGAATATAAAATTAAAACAACTTTTCCCCTTGTTCCCAGTAATGTTAATTGAATTTCGCTTGCACTTGATGGATGATAGCTGCAGCTAATTAGATTGCTAAACAACTAATAGCAACTTCTAAAAACATCATCAATAATGCAAGTATTGATTTCAGAGCTTAAAGCAAATAGCATTTGTACTGCTGGAAGAAAGTTGGAGTGCATAATTAAGAAATAAAAGATCATTTATCAAATGTATCAACTTACTGCTTCTAGGTAAAATTAGAGGAAAGCAGTTGTCTGTAGGTATTTACATATTGTAACACTGGCCGTTGAATAAATATAGCCTTTTACTTGATAGGGAAAAGAGATTAAGCAACTAAAAGGCAAAAACATTAAAAAAAAAACTAAAAGGCAAAAACAGTTAAAAAAAAACAAACAAAAATTTTAAAATTTAAAAGAAATTCGGCAAAAGTTTAGTCCTCATTAGTTTTAATATCCCCAGTTTTAATTTATTTTTCATTTAGCTTCGCTTTGTTTGAAATTTATATTCGTTTTGTTCTTTTAATGGGATTTTTCTTCTGTGATACCTTAAATTTTTTTTTCCTCTGATATATTTTAGTTCATGAAGGTTGATGAATGCTAACGATCATGTATTCAATTTAACACTTTAACCATTTCAGCATTCAAATTAGTCTGTCAAATGTAATGCTTATTTATTCACATTGTTTTGAATTAATCATGAATTATCTCGTAGCTTTGAGATTTCAACGATGTGATTGTATATTTTTAGAATTGTATTGTAGGGTAAGTGTGAGAGGCCAGATCTAGCTGGTGTGAACAGAAAACAGACAGGTTTGGTCACTTTAAATTCTAAAGGTTAAAGACATATTACATTTCTGTTCTGATTTCTTTTTTCAGATGATGTCTTCTCTCAGATATTTCACCAGGTGCAGGTGTGGCTGTGTGGTAAGTAGCTTGCTTACCAAACACATGGTTCCGGGTTCAGTCCCACTGTGTGGCACCTTGGGTGCATGTCTTCTACTATAGCCTCAGCCAACCAAAGCCTTAAAGCCTTGTGAGTGGATTTGGTAGATGGAAACTTAAAGAAGCCCGTTGTATATATGTATATATATATATGTATGTGTGTGTGTATGTTTGTGCGTCTGGGTTTGTCCCCCTACCATCACTTGTCAACCGATGACGGTGTATTTACGTCCCCGTAACCTAGCAGTTCGGCAAAAGAGACAGAATAGAATAAGTACTAGGTTTACAAAGAATAAGTCCTGGGGTCGATTTGCTTGACTAAAAGGCGGTGCTCCAGCACGGCCACAGTCAAATGACTGAAACAAGTAAAAGAGTAAAAGAAAAAAGCGAATATTTTCTCTCTTTTTCAAGATACAGAGATGGAAAGAATGAAACTATCAAAATCCTAATTCTTCAGTCGGCGGCAACGACTTGTAGTGGTAACACCTTGAATAAAGCTGAAAGGATATGTTTTCAATCAATGGGTAAATATTTTTCAGTCGATTGATATATTTTAATAATTCATTTTAATCATGTATTTTAGTCGATTTTTATATACATTTTTCCGAACAGGTCCTTTTATATATTTTGGTGTTTTTATAAGTTTTTTTTTTACCTTCGGTGTTTATATATGTATTTCTGTCATATGTTGTAGGCCATGGTATTATTTGTGTATGACGTATAAAAGTGTGGGGTTATATAAAGTCATTGGCCCTAATTTGATGTTTGTTCTCAAATCAATGATTTTTGTCTCAGTTTCACTTCTGCACTTTTTTTTTGCCGTTTTACATATATTTTTCGTTTCCATAAAAATAAACGAAAATTATTTCTTCACACACATACACACACACACACACACACACACACACACACGAAGATGGCACCAAAATAAGTTAAATGTTTTAAAAATCAATTTTGTTGATTTACATACAATTTAATTAAAATTATCGCAAATGAAACAGTTCTTTCGATTACATTATTTACATTTGGCGGATATTTGTCCTCATCTTGTTTGTTGCTAACACAACGTTTCGGCTGATATAACCTCCAGCCTTCATCAGGTGTTTTGGGGAAATTTCGAACATGGGTTCTCATTCCTAAGGTATTTTTCGATGTTGTTGTTATTCTTCTTCTTCTTCTTCTCTTCTTCTTCTTCTTCTTCTTATTATTATTATTATTATTATTATTATTATTATTATTATTATTATTATTATCATTATTATTATTATTATTATCATTATTATTATTATTATTATTCAGGTCACTGCTTGGAATCGAACTTGGAATCTTGGGGCTAGTAGCCCACGCTCTTAAACACTGCACCATATCCCCACGGGCATATGGCGTAGTTCGATTCTAGGCAGTGACCTGATTATAATAATAATAATAATAATAATAATAATAATAATAATAATAATAATATAATAATAATAACATCGAAAACTACCTTAGGAATGAGAACCTATGTTCGAAATTATCCCAAGACACCTGATGAAAGCTGGAGGGTGTATCAACCGAAACGTTGTGCTAACAACAAACAAGATGAGGACAAATATCCGTCAAATGTAAATAATGTAAATAATGTACATAATTCCTCATCTCTTAAATATAGAACAGTTCCTTCGAATGTTCATACATCGTTTCCAAAAGTTTTGCCAGTTTCGTTAGAATGCGTTTTCTCAGGTAGTGTGCAGCTCTCCTGGGGAATTTTTGGTGTCATAAATCATGTGAAATGGGCAACGTTTCGGAGTTGGTTTGAACTCGAGGAAATCATAGTCTACAGGAACCAAACCTGCAGAGTAGAATGATCGTGAGATGAGATATAGTAAATGTTTTGCAAACTCTTCACAAATAAAGTGAACCACGTTAGCACGTACGTTGTCGTGATGCAGTTTACAGGTGCTGCAGTTTACAGATGATGCAGTTTAGAGCTCCATGATCCAAGCCCCTTATCAGTTCCTTAAAATGCCTATGGACAACCAGGTAGATCTTCGATCATTTGACCACACGGAACGAAGTTATATTGAATAGCTTCTTATCGGAAAGGTGAACATCGTTTTACCTTTTGGGCGGCTCGGGAGAGCAATATTTTGTTCGCATCATTGCAGATCCCACTCTTCAGGACAATCACTTTGTATGTAAACATACAAAAAGATGAACACAGAATAAACAATATATTTATACACAAAAATGTTTTATGGTGATTCATACAAACTGTTTTTCCATTTAATAACACCCACTTGAACAGCCAAAGACAGCCACTATACACTGTTCCGCTTCTGTTCCACTGTTACCAAATACAGCAGAAAAAGAAAAAGGTGCATCTTTAATTTTCCATAAAGACTTTTTTTTATACCCATCCCCATTAAGTTATTTTTTTAATATTACACACGATGGAAAATTGATTTCTTACCATTTCTTATAACAATAATGATGGGCCATAAAAATTCAGAATTTCTATTACAAGAACTTCATTTCTGTATTATGTAATATTATGTAATATTACCATGGGTAATATTTTAAAAAAAATTATGGAGTGGGTACAAAAGGAAGTCTTCCCAATTTTTCTTTTACAATAATGTGACAGAAACGTTTAAAGATACCCATTTCTTCAGAAACTTCATTAACCCTTAAATGATTTTCAATGATGATAGCATGTTCTATGGTATGTGGATATTATTTGTTATCCTAGGAGATCGTCCAGATTTGGCATCGTCTTTGGTGGTTGATTTAAAACACTGACTGCCACCAGTTTTAACATTACGTAAAGCCCAAACAATTTTCACCATATGTCTTTTCTGTGTCCCTTTCTGTAGAAGAGCGTAGGCTCGAAACGTAAAAGACTGTCAATTCCTGAGTGTTATACTAATACATATGTTTGGTTTGTACACCACCTTTCTTCGTCTTTGTTTATTTCGTGAACTCTCCCCCCATATATATATATATATATATATATATTATATATATATACATATATATATATATATATATATATATATATATGATGTATGTATGTATGTATGTATGTATGATATAGGTATTCGAAAGGTATCCGTAAACTCCCACCCACCAATTTGAAGCAGAATTTCACACAAAAACATTGCCCTTCTAAATCCTACGATGTTCAATTTACGACAAATCACCAGGGGCACTAAATAAATACATACATACATACATACATACATACATACATACATACATACATACATACATACATACATACATACATATATAACTGCCAGTAAGTTCTGCATTTGCGCGGAGGATTCGAAAAATGAGAGCGTATAGGACACGTGGCTATTTACCGCTCTGTATCTATATGTTCGGTCCTGGCAACCTACTGAAGAAGCAGCGCCAGATATAGATTGAAATAATTTTATTTCAATCTGTATTTAAGTCTGCAGAAACCTTGCAGGGTCTAGGATAATTAAGGTAAAAGTTTATATTTTTCAATCACTTTCGGAATTATAGCAGTTAGTGGCTTAGAGTTTAACTGCTCTTTCTAGTGAGTCAGATATCCTATTTTTGGGGTATCTCTTATGTGTTCGAATATACACTGTATTCTTCTTTGTATATATATATATATATATATATATATATAATAATAATAATAATAATAATAATAAAGGGTAAAATTAATTAATTAATTAGTAATTAATAATTTTACCAAACAGTGTTCAGTATGTTAAAAGGACCATTTACGGTAAATTTAAACATTACTTTATATAATTAGGGTTCAGCAAAAAAATTTGCTTTGCCACATACCGAAATTTTAGAAATAGCAACCAAAGAATTTAGATATTTCTTCTACTGAGATTCTTCTTATAGTAGAAGAAATAGCTTATATATATATATATTTATATATATATATATATATTTATATATATATATATATATATATATATATATATATATATATATATATATATATATTATATATATATATATATATATATATATATATATATATATATATACTTCGTAGAACATGTAGGATGATGTAGGACATGTAGAACATGTAGGATGATGTAGGACATGTAGAACATGTAGGATGATGTAGGACATGGTGTAGAACATGTAGGATGATGAGTAAATGATCTGGAGGTGATGTTTTCTAGTAGATTGTAGGTCAAGTTTACCTCCATGTCGTAGTACAGTTGCAAGGATGATGAATTGGCACTGGGGCGCCATATTCAAAATTCGGTTTCTTTTGGAACAGATTTTGAGTGGGCGGGTGAGGAAAAGAAAAATTCGTGCTGTAGTAATTTTTAGTATTCAATCTGAAGAGTCTTTTTCAATACAATATGTCAGAAAACGAGAAACAGACAGAGATTAAGCAGTGGCTCTAAAAACAGAGCTGAAATTACGTAAACCAAAATGAAGCGTTAGAGATTCCTGCCAGTTTGTAGTACTCTCTTTTACTCCTTTACTCTTTTTACTCTTTTACTTGTTTCAGTCATTTGACTGCGGCCATGCTGGAACACCGCCTTTAGTCGAGCAAATCGACCCCGGAACTTATTCCTTGTAAGCCCAGTACTTATTCTATCAGTCTCTTTTTGCCGAACCGCTAAGTAAACACACCAGCATCGGTTGTCAAGCAATGCTAGGGGGACAAACACAGACACACACATACATATATATTTTTTTTTCTCTCCTTCTTTCTGTGTTTTTTTTCTCTCTGTGTATCTTTCTGTTGAAGAGTGTAGGTTCGAAACGTTAAAGACTTGTTTTATTTATATTTCCTGAGCGCCATACTAATACAATTGTTCGTTTGTTTTCCACCTGCCTTCGTCTTTTGTCTATCTTCATAAAGCTTCCCGTTATTATATATATATATATATATATATATATATATATACGACAGGCTTCTTTCAGTTCCCGTCTAACAAATCCACTCACAAGGCATTGGTCGGCCCGGGGCTATAGCAGAAGACACTTGCCCAAGATGCCACGCAGTGGGACTGAACCCGGAACCATGTGGTTGGTTAGCAAGCTACTTACCACACAGCCACTCCTGCGAGCGTTTTTTTTTTGTCCACAATTCCAATTTAAGTGGAACACAGAACTAACAAGCACAGTTTATAGCTTAGTAAGAAGACTCAACATTCATTAACATTCACGACAGATTAATAACAATTTCTCTGACACGTTAATAGCAATCAGCCAACTATATCCTTGAAAATTCAATCTTACTGTCATATCGTCCAGACGTAATATGGTTTTAGAATTGGCTTATGAGACCAATTTGTGGTTGTAAAACCATCAAATTATTATCATGCACCAACTCAAATAGAAATTTGAATGCAATATAAATGCAATTTTCGATATAATTTTCTTTTGCTTTGTTTTTTATGATAATTTGGGCTGAGGAAAAATATTTCGAATAATTGTGAAATACAATGACGCATAAATATGAATTCTTTTAGACCGAAGGAGGTTAAACTAGAGAAGAAGGTGACCTTATGTTAGGAGATGAGAAGTTTAAGTGCGAGAGAAGGGAGGAACAGGAAAAGCTTTTTTGTTGTAGAAAAATATTATTCCTATAATTCGAGCAGAAGTGAGAGGAGTGAAACGGCAAAGAGATGGAAATACAGGGTTTTCAAAAAGTTTCTCCTAAGCGAATTTTTTTTTCATCCTGCGCATCACCATGGCGCTACTTCAAGAGTTTTTCGGTGAACGGATTATTTGGAAGGGACATTGGCCATCAAGATCGCCTGATTTAACACCACCAGACTTTTTTTCTGGGGAGCAAGCAAAGGAGCAGTTTACGAGAATCGCCCGAAAACCATTAAATACTTATTGCGGAGAGACGTTTTGAACAGCCTGTACTGGTGATGTGATGTCAGGATGTGTTCTTCAGATGCGAGGTGAGCAGAAGTGGAGCCTGAAGAACAGCGTAACTGAGCAAGGGTTGCTACAATAGTGTATGGCAGAGTGAGACATGGCTAGTAACAAGGAATGAGCGAGAACAAGCGTTGAGGGATAAATAGGGAAGAATAGGTGAAAACTGTAAAAATTGGGCTGGTTGAGAGGTGACCAATGATGCATATGTAAGGGAGAATTTAATGAAAAGGAGATGTACCTATTTCTTTACTACCCACAAGGAGCTTCACACAGAGGGGACAAACAAGGACAGACAAACGGATAAGTCGATTACATCGACCAGTGAGTAACTGGTACTTAATTATCGACCTCGAAAGGAGATGAAAGGAAGTCGACCATGGCGGAATTGAACCAGAAACGTAACGGCAGATGAAATACGTATTTCTTTATTACCCACAAGGGGCTAAACACAGAGAGAACAAACAAGGACAGACAAACGGATTAAGTCGATTACATCGACCCCAGTGAGTAACTGGTACTTAATTTATCGACCCCGAAAAAATGAAAGGAAAGTCGACCTTGGCGGAATTTGAACTCAGAACGTACGGCAGATGAAATACGGCTACGCATTTCGCCCGGCGTGCTAACGTTTCTGCCAGCTCGCCGCCCTAGGAAGATTGTACGTACGGTGCCTTTTCTGAAAACAAACCCAAACTGCTTCTCAACTCTGTCCACTCTGTTATGTATCGATGCTGCTCTTATTCGCTCCGTAAACTTCATAACTTGGTCAAATAGTTCGGTTCCTCTGTAGTTTGTGTAAATGTGTATAATGTATGTGTATAGTGTTACACTTTCGTGGTATTAGCCAAGGATAGACATCAGCTTGAATAGCTATAAACTCGCCGTTTTCGTTTTGACGAGATCATCTGTGATAGTTTTTCTGCACCATGTTTTGCGGATTTTCCACCCTTTACCTCTGTCATCATCGGAAGTGATGCGAAACTGATGAGTTCATCCAGGACTTATTCCCCAGTGCACCAATCCTCTCGAATAGCTTCGCAAAAATATTCAAGGTAGACATCAAATGTGCTAACCCTCTTTCTCATTGAGAATACACGTTGCCTTCTTGGATAACCAGAAACTAACCTGGTGGGAGCCTGTAACCAATACCATTATTGTTAAATAATTCTAATACTGTATGTATGTATGTACGTACGTATGTACGTGTGTATGTATGTATGTATGTATGTATGTATGTATGTATGTATTATAAGAAGCTCACTTCCTACGCACATGGTTCCGAGTTCAGTTCGACTGCATGGCACCTTGGGTAAGTATTTTTTACAACCTCGGGCCCACCAAAGCCTTGTGAGTGGATTTGGTAAACGGAAACTGAGACCTCATCATATATATATATATATATATATATATAGAGAGAGAGAGAGAGAGAGAGAGAGAGAGAGATCGTTAGCCATTACATTCATTTTTTTCTCTCCTTGTTTTTTCTGTGTCCCTTTCTGTAGAAGAGCGTAGGCTCGAAACGTAAAAGACTGTCAATTCCCGGAGTGTTATACTAATACATATGTGTTTGCTTTGTACACCACCTTCTTCGTCTTGTTTATTTCGTGAACTCTCCCCCCCCCATATATATATATATATATATATATATATATATATATATTATAATAAAATATATTTATACATATACATATATATATATATATATATATATATATAATATATATATGTATGTATATAGGTATTCGAAAGGTATCCGTAAACTCCCACCCACCAATTTGAAGCAGAATTTCACACAAATACGTTGCCCTTCTAAATCCTACGATGTTCAATTTACGACAAATCACCAGGGGCACTAAATAAATACATACATACATACATACATACATACATACATACATACATACATACATACATACATACATACATATATAACTGCCAGTAAGTTCTGCATTTGCGCGGAGGATTCGAAAAATGAGAGCGTATAGGACACGTGGCTATTTACCGCTCTGTATCTATATGTTCGGTCCTGGCAACCTACGGAAGAAGCAGCGCCAGATATAGATTGAAATAATTTTATTTCAATCTGTATTTAAATCTGCAGAAACCTTGCAGGGTCTAGGATAATTAAGGTAAAAGTTTATATTTTTCAATCACTTTCGGAATTATAGCAGTTAGTGGCTTAGAGTTTAACTGCTCTTTCTAGTGAGTCAGATATCCTATTTTTGGGGTATCTCTTATGTGTTCGAATATTACACTGTATTTTCTTTGTTTATTATGTATATATATATATATATATATATATATATATATATATATATATATAATAATAATAATAATAATAATATAATAAGGGTAAAATTAATTAATTAATTAGTAATTAATAATTTTACCAAACAGTGTTCAGTATGTTAAAAGGACCATTTACGGTAAATTTAAACATTAGTTTATATAATTACGGTTCAGCAAAAAAATTTGCTTTGCCACATACCGAAATTTTAGAAATAGCAACCAAAGAATTTAGATATTTCTTCTACTGAGATTCTTCTTATAGTAGAAGAAAAATAGCTTATATATATATATATATATAGATATATATATATATATATATATATATATATATATATATATATATATATAATATATATATATATACTTCGTAGAACATGTAGGATGATGTAGGACATGTAGAACTGTAGGATGATGTAGGACATGATGTAGGACATGATGTAGAACATGTAGGATGATGAGTAAATGATCTGGAGGTGATGTTTTCTAGTAGATTGTAGGTCAAGTTTACCTCCATGTCGTAGTACAGTTGCAAGGATGATGAATTGGCACTGGGGCGCCATATTCAAAATTCGGTTTCTTTTGGAACAGATTTTGAGTGGGCGGTGAGGAAAAAAAAATTCGTGCTGTAGTAAATTTTAGTATTCAATCTGAAGAGTCTTTTTCAATACAATATGTCAGAAAACGAGAAACAGACAGAGATTAAGCAGTGGCTCTAAAAACAGAGCTGAAATTACGTAAACCAAAATGAAGCGTTAGAGATTCCTGCCAGTTTGTAGTACTCTCTTTTACTCCTTTACTCTTTTTACTCTTTTACTTGTTTCAGTCATTGACTGCGGCCATGCTGGAACACCGCCTTTAGTCGAGCAAATCGACCCCGGAACTTATCCTTGTAAGCCCAGTACTTATTCTATCAGTCTCTTTTGCCGAACCGCTAAGTAAACACACCAGCATCGGTGGTCAAAGCAATGCTAGGGGGACAAAACACAGACACACATACATATATATTTTTTTCTCCTCCTTCTTTCTGTGTTTTTTTCTCTCTGTGTATCTTTCTGTTGAAGAGTGTGGTGTCGAAACGTTAAGACTTGTTTTATTTATATTTCCTGAGCGCCATACTAATACAATGTTCGTTTGTTTTCCACCTGCCTTCGTCTTTTGTCTATCTTCATAAAGCTTCCCGTTATAGAATATATATATATATATATATACGACAGGCTTCTTTCAGTTCCGTCTAACAAATCCACTCAAAAGGCATTGGTCGGCCCGGGGCTATAGCAGAAGACACTTGCCAAGATGCCACGCAGTGGGGACTGACCCGGAACCATGTGGTTGGTTAGCAAGCTACTTACCACACAACCACTCCTGCGAGCGTTTTTTTTTTTTTGTCCACAATTCCAATTTAAGTGGAACACAGAACTAACAAGCACAGTTTATAGCTTAGTAAGAAGACTCAACATTCATTAACATTTTCACGACAGATTAATAACAATTTCTCTGACACGTTAATAGCAATCAGCCAACTATATCCTTGAAAATTCAATCTTACTGTTCATATCGTCCAGACGTAATATGGTTTTAGAATTGGCTTATGAGACCAATTTGTGGTTGTAAAACCATCAAATTATTATCATGCACCAACTCAAATAGAAATTGAATGCAATATAAATGCAATTTTCGATATAATTTTCTTTTGCTTGGTTTTTATGATAATTTGGGCTGAGGAAAAATATTTCGAATAATTGTGAAATACAATGACGCATAAATATGAATTCTTTTAGACCGAAGGAGGTTAAACTAGAGAAGAGGTGACCTTATGTTAGGAGATGAGAAGTTTAAGTGCGAGAGAAGGGAGGAACAGGAAAAGCTTTTTGTTGTAGAAAAATATTATTCCTATAATCGAGCAGAAGTGAGAGGAGTGAAAGTGGCAAAGAGATGGAAATACAGGGTTTTCAAAAAGTTTCTCCTTAAGCGATTTTTTTTTCATCCTGCGCATCACATGGCGCTACTTCAAGCGTTTTCGGTGTGAACGGATTATTGGAAGGGACATTGGCCATCAGATCGCCTGATTTAACACCACCAGACTTTTTTTCTGGGGAGCAAGCAAAGGAGCAGTTTACGAGAATCGCCCGAAAACCATTAAATACTTATTGCGGAGAGACGTTGTTGAAAGCCTGTATGGTGATGTGATGTCAGGATGTGTTCTTCAGATGCGAGGTGAGCAGAAGTGGAGCCTGAAGAACAGCGTAATGAGCAAGGGTTGCTACAATAGTGTATGGCAGAGTGAGACATGGCTAGTAACAAGGAATGAGCGAGAACAAGCGTTGAGGGATAAATAGGGAAGAATAGGTGAAAACTGTAAAAATTGGGCTGGTTGAGAGGTGACCAATGATGCATATGTAAGGGAGAATTTAATGAAAAGGAGATGTACCTATTTCTTTACTACCCACAAGGGGCTTCACACAGAGGGGACAAACAAGGACAGACAAACGGATTAAGTCGATTACATCGACCCCAGTGAGTAACTGGTACTTAATTTATCGACCTCGAAAGGATGAAAGGAAAGTCGACCATGGCGGAATTTGAACTCAGAACGTAACGGCAGATGAAATACGTATTTCTTTATTACCCACAAGGGGCTAAACACAGAGAGAACAAACAAGGACAGACAAACGGATTAAGTCGATTACATCGACCCCAGTGAGTAACTGGTACTTAATTTATTCGACCCCCGAAAAAAAATGAAAGGAAAGTCGACCTTGGCGGAATTTGAACCAGAACGTACGGCAGATGAATACGGCTACGCATTTCGCCCGGCGTGCTAACGTTTCTGCCAGCTCGCCGCCCTAGGAAGATTGTACGTACGGTGCCTTTTCTGAAAACAAACCCAAACTGCTTCTCAACTCTGTCCACTCTGTTATGTATCGATGCTGCTCTTATTCGCTCCGTAAACTTCATAACTTGGTCAAATAGTTCGGTTCCTCTGTAGTTTGTGTAAATGTGTATAATGTATGTGTATAGTGTTACACTTTCGTGTATTAGCCAAGGATAGACATCAGCTTGAATAGCTATAAACTCGCCGTTTTTGACGAGATCACTTGTGATAGTTTTTCTGCACCATGTTTTGCGGATTTTCCACCCTTTACCTCTGTCATCATCGGAAGTGATGCGAAACTGATGAGTTCATCCAGGACTTATTCCCCACTGCACCAATCCTCTCGAATAGCTTCGCAAAAATATTCAAGGTAGACATCAAATGTGCTAACCCTCTTTCTCATTGAGAATACACGTTGCCTTCTTGGATAACCAGAAACTAACCTGGTGGGAGCCTGTAACCAATACCATTATTGTTAAATAATTCTAATACTGTATGTATGTATGTACGTACGTATGTACGTGTGTATGTATGTATGTATGTATGTATGTAGTATGTATGTCTGTATTATAAGAAGCTCACTTCCTACGCACATGGTTCCGAGTTCAGTTCGCTGCATTGCACCCTTGGGTAAGTAGTTTTTACAACCTCGGGCCCACCAAAGCCTTGTGAGTGGATTTGGTAAACGGAAACTGAGACCTCAGCCATATTATATATATATATATATATCTATATATATATAGAAAGAGAGAAGAGAGAGAGAGAGAGAGAGAGAGAGATCGTTAGCCATACACTCATTTTTTTTCCTCCTTGTTTTTTCTGTGTCCCTTTCTGGATGTAGAGTAGCGTAGTCGAAACGTAAAAGACTTTTCTATTCTGGAGTGTTACTATACTACATCTGTTGTTTTGTAAACCACCTGTCTTCGTTTTTGGGTTTTTTTTCGTAAACTCTCCCTATATATCTTATCTAATATTTATTTTATTGTGTGTGTGTCGCTCCATCGCTTGACAACCGATGTTGGTGTGTTTACGCCTCCGAAAAAAGAGAACTATAGAATAAGTACTAGGCTTACAAAGAATAAGTCCTAGGGTCAATTCCTTCGACTTGATGTGAATATATTATACAATTGTCATGAACCAACTGGCATAAAGTCTTTCAGGAAGAGGTAGGATGGCTAAGTTATTCCCTCCTTTGCCATAAAATTAGTCAGTTTCATAGAGAGGCCTGTTGGTTGACATTGAGGTGACAAAGAAAATTTCCTGGGTTTTGCATGTTTGCACGAAATTGCAGAAGGATAAAGGGAAGAATACTTATATCCAGGACATATGTTGGATCTTTTCGGTTTTTTCTAGCGGTATCATATGAAATTGTCACCCATAATTATGACCCTAGTATCGATCTATTGCATTTCAATCTGTTTAGGGTTAGGGTTAGGGGTGGGGGGGAAAGGGTATCTTTTTTTTCTTCAGAATGTAATAAACCCATCTGTTCTTAAACGAGGGACATATTCATACGGCACAGAAGGTTTTCACCTCAATAGACGTCATTGATTGGTTGAAATTGCAGAGAAAATTGAAGAAAAAAAACACACAGATATCTCACCAAACTATAGATTTCCTCAATCAAGAAAGCCAGAGAAAAAGAAGTTTTATAAACACATTCTACCAGTATACGAAGTTTAAAAGTGTTTAGTTACGTGGAAATTATTTCAAGAAACTGCCGGTCAAACCGGCAGTCTGTTTAAATTAGTGTGGATGTGTGCACATGTGAGCCTTTTCTGTGCCTTTGCTGTTGATGTTGTAGCCGTTTACGTATTGCTACATTGAGGTTGGAGAAATAGGAATTAAAGCAATAAATGCCAAACTTAAATAAGAAAAAGGATTATCGTTCATTTCAGTAGAAACAAAACTTTATTCATATCTTTTTAGTTGGCATATTGCAAAACGACTGGTATAATTATCTGCGCAATCTTTGTTGACTTACAGGCTGTTGTTATGTTATCAAAAATATCTTCCTCATGTTTGAAGTCCTATACTTGACAAAGACTGAATATCCGTAGAATGCGAAACGAGAAAACAGCTTATAAACATCATACTTGCCAGCCATATTGGCTGGTAATTTTAACAGAATCTAGCTTTCAATGATATTATCCATTCATAAATAACCAGCCAAAATACATATTCATGTGAGCATACGTACATAGAGAACCACAAAGAGAGAGAAAATAATCAATGCCTGCCAACTGTTAATCAAGTGCACTTTTTAGTAATATCAAAAAAATAGCTTCCACCATAATCGAATATTATAAAATATGAGGCTGCTATGAATGATTTCCACAATGCATATATTGGCGTCACAGACATATAAAAGGCCAAACACTGATGATTATTAGTTTAAGAAGAAAGCAAATAGGTGTTATACAGAATGCATGTTTGATTCGCCCAGTGATATATATATAATTTTCTTTTATCTTTTATTTGTTCTAATCATTTGACTGTGGCTATGCTGGAGCACCGCCTTTAATCGAACAAATTGACCTCAAGACTTATTCTTTGTAAGCCTAGTACTTATTCTATCGGTCTCTTTAGCTGAACTGCTAAGTTACAGGGATG
>NC_042998.1:32382566-32410066 GCF_006345805.1 Octopus sinensis
ACTTCTGCTGACTCTTTTGCCATAACTTTCTCTCACTCTTACCTCCTCCTGCATCTAGCAGCTCACCTGTAAGAGACTGGCATCCCATCCAGGTGGGGAAGCTATATGCCAACAAAACTGGGAAACTGGCTGTTATGAGCCAGGCATGGCTCACGACGGAACAAACAACAACAAAATAAAGTACTAGTACTCTGTTGGGGTTGCTGGCATTGTCTAGTTCTTCTTCCCTCAAGTATTACTAGCATTGTACCAAATTTCGAAAAAATTATTAACATCTATATTAAAACAACTTGCATTTACCATTATCATCATCATCATCATCGTTTAACATCCGTTTTCCATGCTAGCATGGGTTGGACGAATGACTCAGGGCTGGTGAACCAGATGGTTGCACAAGGCTCCAATCTTGATTTGGCAAAGTTTCTACAGCTGGATGCCCTTCCTAATGCCAACCACTCCAAGAGTGGAGTGGGCGCTTTTTACGTGCCACCGGCATGGGGCCAGTCAGGCGGTACTGGCAACGACCTCACTCGAATTTTTTACACATACCATCAGCACAGGTACCAGCAAGGCGAGACTGGTAACGATCTCGCTCGAATGGTGTCTTTTATGTGCCACCGGCACGGAGGCCAGATAGCCGCTCTGGCAATGATCACGCTTGGATGGTGCTCTTAATACCCCACTAGCACGGGCCTTGAGTGCCAGTAAGGTGATGCTGGTCATTATGATCATAACAAACAGGATCTGTAGCAACATCAAGTTATTCATAAGGAATTCAGCATGAAATGACAGTTTGTAACAGCTGGAAATGAAATGGTAACTTTGACTGTACCAATGAATGACAATAGATAGATAACCAAAGTAGGAAATGTAAATCTAACACACTTCTAACATCAGATTTTGATTGTAATCAAAAATTGTTTGAAGATACGGATCTCTATAAATAGGAATTGTGAATATAAATTGGTAAACAGTTATGTTGTAATATATGGAAATTGAGGAAACCAAAGCAGTCTCTTTAAAAAAAAAAAGGAAAAAAAAATTATGGCAACATAATTGAAGATTATCAAAATGTCTTGCAGCAGAACCTTATGGATTGAAGTGATTCTAGAGTTAGCTTTCATCATTGCCATCACTACCATCAACACCACATCATCACCATCAGCAGCAGTAATAGTAAAAGTTTTCTATATTTACTGCAGTTTGGAAATTTTCTGCTGAATAATCTAATAAGCGTTACCATTTATATCAATAACAAATGAAGAGATGGCCTAATGACTTGAATAATTTTCCAAGATGTTTCTTAAGTGAGAACTATATAATTATGGTTTACATTTTTCTTATAGATATATGTTGCTTATGAAACATATAAAAAATAGCTTTTAGCATCACTAGTCTTATTTATATGTAGAATGTGATGTGGATATTATTTTATTTGAATTTCTTTTCAAAATAGACATTAATCAAAAATTTCCATTATTCATAGCAGAAACTTTCCATAGAATTAAAGTGATTTATTTATCCCAATAATACCTTTTGGTGCTGTGATCTCACATGAAAGTATGACAACTGATTATTTTTCTATTACATAACAGAAAATAAGGCAATTGAAGTTTCAGGCTAATAACTATCAATAAATGTGATAAGATATGAAAATTATACATCATTATAAAAGCTTAGTGCATCTTTTTGTCTCAGACTAAACAAATTCAGATTTATAAATTAGATAATGGCTATAAACCAAAATACAATCATAACCTGCCACAAAGGAGATGAAAGTAATATAGCAAAAAAGCTAAAAGTTAACTGAACAGCATTCTGGAAAATTGTCAAGAAATTTCAAGAGAATGGTTCTGCTGCTGATTGACTTGAATGTGTCCAAAAAAAGAAGTGTGCAGACCCCTCTGTTTATCAAAAGTACCAAAGAAAAGATATGGCAAAATCCTTGTACTTCCATCAGAAAACTGGCTCCCACAGCAAAAATAAGTTGAACATCAATGTATCGGGTGCTAAAGGAAGATATCAGGACACACCCCTATAAGGTGATCTCTTGTCATGAGCTCACACAAGTTTTTTAGGCCATGAGACTGTAGAGAAGTCGTCTTATCCTGTGCCAGATTGCTGAAGGCACACTACCCAACTGGGGGTTCATTGTTGGAAAGAAATTTAACATCGAACAGACAGTAAACCACCAGAATGACCGACTTTGGTGTGTACATGGCTTTGCTGAGAGTAAACTCATAAATCAGTGTCAAAATCCACAGTCAGTTACAGTTTGGGTGGATGTGACAGCCACTGGACGGTCTACCCTCGATTTTGTGTCCTTGGGTATTAACATTAACACCCAGTGATACATTAGCAACTTTCTGGAAGCGAATGAACACTTTCAAGGAGAACCTTGGAGCCTCCAACAGGACTTAGCACCATCCCACAGCTCTAAGCAGAATTAACACTGGATTTAGAAAAACATTCTACCATCCATCAGCAAGAATGTGTCGCCCTCAAGAAGCCCTGATCTCAAACCGTTGGATTTTTCTGTTTGATCTATTTTGGGAATGAGTGTCTTGAGCACTCCTCCTGCTTAGCTCAACGCTCTGAAGGCAAAGCTGTGACAGAAATGGACTTTGATTCTGCATGAATAGCTGCATGCTGCATGTGAAGCATTCACACTTAGACTTTAGGCTGTGATTTGAAACAGGTACTCAGATGTAGAAGTGACTGTGTGGTAAGTATTTTGCTTACCAACCACACGGTTCTGTGTTCAGTCCCACTGCGTGGCACCTTGGGCTAGTGTCTTCTATGATAGCCTCGGGCCGAACAAAGCCTTGTGTGTGGATTTGGCAGATGGAAACTGAAAGAAGCCCATCACATATATGCATATATATATATATATATATATATATATATATATATATATATGTATGTGTGTGTGTGTGTTTGTGTGTCTGTATTTGTCCCCCCAACATTGCTTGACAACCGATGCTGGTGTGATTACGTCCCCGTCACTTAGTTGTTTGGCAAAAGAGACTGATAGAATAAGTACTGGGCTAACAAAGAATAAGTCCTGGGGTCGATTTGCTTGACTAAAGGCAGTGCACCAGCATGGCCACAGTCAAATGACTGAAACAAGTAAAAGAAAAAAAGGAAGAAAAAGTATACTTACACCTTGTAGCATTGTTTCAACTGAGATTCGAACCAGCCAGCTCTCTAATTGAATAAATGGGGTAGAGATATAATTGTGTTTCCTTTACCATTGCAACACTTGGACTTAAAATATAACAATATTTTGCTTTGGCAAAATTGAAAAAAGTTGGTTGCCTCAATTTTGGGACACCCTGTAGATGCATGCTTTAATTTATATTATATTATACAAGAATATCTTTTGACATTACATTTTTGGAAAGTCAAGACTATTGAAAAGGTTGCAAGATGCAACGAAAATTTTAGGAAAAAAAAATTAAAAAAGAAATAAATGGAAATTTTACCGGTGAATGTGTTAAATTATAAGGCACCAAAAGAAAATGACTCACCCCAGACACAACAGAATCTTTTGACATATTTATTTACTCCAAAATTATTTCAACTTCTTTGGCACTCAGAATTCCATAGGCCACACTGGGACATCACCTTCAAAAGTTTAATCAACCATATGGATACAGAGATAGCTATGTAGATTTTTGATTCAAAACCACATAGTTCAGAGTTTGATTCCACAGCATTTTGTCTGATGTCCCACTGAATCTACCAAACCACAACCACAGTCAATGAATAAAACAGAATAATTGAATGATATGAATATACGGCAACTGATAATAATTATGCAATCGTAGAGGAAAAAAGAATTAAAATATGTATAATTTACTCCATCCATTTATGAATGGTTCTACTCTTAAACTCATCAAGAGCATAAAACACACACACACACACACACACACACACAAGAGAAATCAGAAACATGGGTGATACAACGAGAGCTGAGTAAATACTTCTATTATATTAGACTGGATCACGTAGATCTATGGTCCAAGTTTGAAAATCTCATTACTCAATGTGTCCTGTTAAAATATATATATATATATATATATCATCATCATCATCATCATCATTTAGCGTCCGCTTTCCATGCTAGCATGGGTTGGACGGGTCAACTGGGGTCTGTGAAGCTGGAAGGCTTCGTCAGGCCCAGTCAGATCTGGCAGTGTTTCTACGGCTGGATGCCCTTCCTAACGCCAACCACTCCGTGAGTGTAGTGGGTGTTTTTTACGTGCCACCTGCACCTGCACATATATATATATATATATATATATATATATATATATATATATATAAGATCGTTAGCTACTACACACATTTTTTCTCTCCTTGCTTTTTTTTTTTGTGTCCCTTTCTGTAGAAGAGCGTAGGCTTGATACGTAAAAGACTTTTTTCTATTCCTGAGCGTTATACTAATACATCTGTTTTGTACACTACCTGTCTTCGTCTTTTGTTTTTTTTTTTCATTAACTCTCCCTATATATATATATATATATATATATATATATAAAGTGTGATTTGGAGAAAATTTGGCTCCTGTTTCTAGTAGGTTAAGTGATTAAATAGGAGCGTTTCCCATGGGATTGCACTATATTTTAATGATGATAAAAAATTATTTTATCTCAGATTAGAAATCAAATGTTCTGCTGTATTTCTCTGTTAATACCATGGACTTGGATAAAATTTTGGAGTTAGGCACAGTTATGCTGCATTATGATAATGACTTTAAGGTCACAAGCTGGTAGGATCTTCAGCATACCAGGCACAATGCTTAGCGGCATTTCATCTGTCTTTACGTTCTGAATATAAATTCTGCCGAGGTCAACTTTGCCTTTTATTTTTTTGTCTCTCTGTCTGTCTTTGTCTGTCTCTGTCTGCCTGTCTGTTTGTCTGTCTGTCCCTCCCACATTTCACTCATGAGACTTTTGTTTACTTGACACTATATCATAGATAGACACTTATTCAATGTATGCCACACTGGGATCCCATTCAAAGGCATATGGGTTGTGAAGCTAAGCAACTTAATCACAGAGTGATGTTGGCATCCTTCAAACAAATCATTACAAAATGAGTGACATCAATGATTGATGATGACAGTGTGACTTATGCTTTCTATCAGATTAATCTATTCATTGAAATGATTATCATGAAAGAGAAATGACAAATTGGCAATCTGGCCTTATTAAGATGCTTAATGAAATAGGCCTCATTATATAATTCTTTAGTTTTTTCTTTTATTCTCACCTAATTAAAATATATTTCAAAGGAGATTTCGTTGCAATACCAACTGAGTTGATATTTACCAAAAGCAAATTTCCAGTGTCGTTATTAATTAGAATGAAATCCAGAATTTGAGTGGATTGTTGAAGGTTTGATTTGGTAACAAACTCTAGGAGGCTAATATTACCCATTTTCTTTTTTCATTTCCCTGCATTGAAGATTAACCCTTTTGTTACCATATTTCTGTTGAGATGCTCTGTGTTTCTTTGAACTATTTTAAATATAACAAAGAATTTACTAAAATAACTTAGTTATCATTGAGCTAGTGTTAGGAACATAAATTGTGACTAAGGTTTGGTGGAAGATTTTAATTCAAAACTTATGAAAACAAGACATTTGTACTATAGAGCCAGAGCCAGTTTCAGCCGGGTTGGTAACGAAAGGGTTAATCAAGGGCTTAGAACAGTAGAATTCTTATCTTCAATGTCCCCTAGGTTATTCAATGTTCTATAAAGATGGAAGGCAAATATCCAAATTTCAAACAAAAATGGTCCATGATATTCCAGTCTCTTACATTCCTTTATGCCCAGTCAGCTTTGCCTTTCATTCTTCTCTGGAATTAAAATAACCACGGTAATGTGACAGGAACTAGAAAAAGAATACTTTAATTTTACTTGCAATGCCACTTAAAATACAGTTCTATATTTAAGAGATGGGGAATTATGTACATTATTTACATTATTTACATTTGACCGATATTTGTCCTGATCTTATTTGTTGCTAACACAATGTTTCGGCTGATATACCCTCCAGCCTTCATCAGGTGTCTTGGGGAAATTTCGAACCTGGGTTCTGATTCCTAAGGTATTTTTCGATGGTGGTGGTGGTGGTGTCGTTGTTGTTGTTGTTGTTGTTGTTGTTGTTCTTCTTCTTCTTCTTCTTCTTCTTCTTCTTCTTCTTCTTCTTCTTCTACTTCTTCTTCTTCTTTTTCTTCTTCTTCTTCTTTTTCTTCTTCTTCTTCTCTTCTTCTTCTTCTTCTTCTTCTTCTTCTTCTTCTTCTTCTACTTCTCCTTCTTCTTCTTCTTCTCCTCCTTCTTCTTCAGGTCACTACCTGGAAAATACTTTAGGAATGAGAACCCAGGTTTGAAATTTCCCCAAGACACCTAATGAAGGCTGGAGGGTATATCAGCTGAAACTTTGTGTTGACAACAAACAAGACGAGGACAAATATCCGTCAAATGTAAATAATGCAAATAATCACTTAAAATAGATGAACAAAGTAATACTTCTAAAAGCCTATGAAAACTGAAACTACGAATGTATTTATACTATCATTCTTATTCCTGTCAATAATGCTTCTCAGCTGGTTAGTTGTCACTTTATTATTAATTACCTTGCTGAATAAACCATCGATTTGAGAACATATTCCTGTAGTGTAAACCGTCTTGGAAAAATATCTCAAACCTTTGATCATATTATGTCACGAGTAATGCACTTATCCTTGAAGATATTTTGAAGTTCAATAAATATAAACTGTCTGAAAGAGCCATAATATAAATTTATAATACTTTTTAGGAAAGATTTATTTCTATAATTCAAATGTAAATTAAATTTGCCTCTGGTATAAAGATTTCTCAAAAATCTATCTTACGTAGTTTCCTTAATTGCACTGCACTAATTGTACTGACTCTGTTGGCTTGTTCCTAGTGATTAGAGGCTGCTATTTAAAAATTACACAAGAGTTGTATAATTAATTGTATATGTAATTGAATGTTGTTGAAAATTGTATGTTATAAGGAAGTTGATACAATTATTGTTAATACTTGCTGTTACACAATTTTGTATCTCTTCATTATAATGCAATGTCAGTGACCAGTGATTAGACACCAATGTAATGTAATAGGTTGTTTAAACAATTAGTTAATTACCTCGTAGCGAGGTTTGATTGTACATTAGATATTTAGTTCAGGTTGTGTGTTATTCCAAAGTAAAACCAAGTTACCATATTAGCTTTACAATAATTCTGTTGTGCATTGTGTTGACTGCCATTTCTAGCACCGAAGTCAATTCATTTATAATTATTTACTTATTAATTAGTCTTAACTCTCTTTTTCAAAATCGGTTTTTCTTTCTTCCATTTGTTTCACATATTTGACTGCAGCCATGCTGGAGCACCACCTTTAATCAAGCAAATCAACCCCAGGACTTATTCTTTGTAAGCCTAGTACTTATTCTATCGGTCTTTCTTACCGAATGAATGGGGATGTAAACACACCAGCATCGGTTGTCAAGCGATGTTGAGGTGGGGGGACAAACACAGACACAAACATATACATACATACATATATATATATATATATATATATATATGGCAGGCTTCTTTCAGTTTCCGTCTACCAAATCCACTCACAAGGCTTTGGTCAGCCCAAGGCTACAGTAAAAGAAGACACTTGCCCAAGGTGCCATGCAGTGGGATTGAATCCGGAACCATGTGGTTGGTAAGCAAGCTATTTACCATACAGCCACTCCTGCACACCTTTTCTAATTCTCGCTTCTAACATAAATATCAATGCTTTAACTTGTTAATATTTACGTCAGTAACTTTATTGATATTTCAGTAAAGCCAAGAACGAATTCTTCAGATACTGGAATCTGCAACAAGCATAAGCAAAGCTGTTGTAACTACAGTTATTAAATGCTATTTTAAAGCAATTTTAGCATCAGCATCTTGCTCTATAAACTCATAAATCTAAATATTATATTACATACTTTATGTAAACATGTCATTGCTCTCAGCTCAGTATTCTGTTTCTTCTGCAATTAATCTGTAATATCTACTTGTGGTGGTTGTTTTTAGTCCAGATCAGCTCCTCATTGAATCACCCTTTCATCAAATACATTCCATTCAAGATAGCTTCATTATTTACCTTATTTACATTTGACAGATATTTGTCCTCATCTTGTTTGTTGTTAACATGTTTCAGCTGATATACCCTCCAGCCTTCATCAGGTGTCTTGGGGAAATTTTAAACCTGGGTTCTCATTCCTAAGGTACTTTTTGATGTTATTATTATTCAGGCCACTGCCTGGAATCGAACTCGGAATCTTGGGGTTAGCCCTGTGCAGTGTTACTAACCCCAAGATTCCGAGTTCGATTCCAGGCAGTGGCCTGAACAATAATATTAATAACAACATCAAAAAATACCTTAGGAATGAGAACCCAGGTTTAAAATTTCCCGAAGACACCTGATGAAGGCTGGAGGTTATATCAGCTGAAACATGTTAACAACAAACAAGATGAGGACAAATATCTGTCAAATGTAAATAATTCCTCATCTCTTAATTATAGAACTGTATAGTCTCATCAGTTTTTAGGCATTTTTTTTTTATGGTTTCAGTTATATGACTGCAACCATACCGGATCACCATCTTTTATCTTTCTCAGTTTCGCTGTCACTTTATGGCTGGAACTTACTTCCCTGAGCTTTTCCCTGAATGGTTGCCAGGTATGGCATTGTCATTAAGAACTTATCCAATGTTTTTTTTTAAATTTTTTATTTCTCAATATTTCTGCAGAGTTTCTTTTTACATTTCTGATGTCTATAATCAGGCAGTTGAACAATTGAGGACTTCTAAATATCAGATTGGTACAATAGAGTGTTTCCTTGTACATAAAGCTTCACTTCAGACTACATTATTCAACGATTTCTTTAGGGACCACCGTTGGAGAGATTTGGCTTCTGTTGGTAGCAAGTTATCATGTCTGTGCTGTTCTGTTACCAACAATTAATGCATGTAAACTTACAACATATTTTGTATCAAATTCTAAATTATTTTTCTGCTTCTTTAACTTATATAAATTAAATTATCTGCATAGTGATACTTCACATTAGAAGTTGAATCTAACAACATTATGCTTAGGAAAAATCTAATTCCTCTCTTAGGCTAAATAAGCTTAGTAATAATTTTTTCTTTTAACCTTTTTGTGACACTTGTAATAAAATACACTGCCTATGCTTTTCAATTAATTGTGAGATAATATAAAATTTAGAGTGGATTAGCAAAATATTTAATTTTTTTTATTAAATCGATTTTTAAAATAAACCTTAATAAAATGTTGCCACAAAAATTCTGATGGAAATTTTTCATTTGAATTGGAAAACTTCATAAGAAACAGTTTTGCATCATAAAACCAAGGAAACATCAGACACTTTAGTAACAAAACATTTTATGTCATGTAAAGTTCATAAAAAACGACAAGATTACAGGCAACAAAGCTTTTGGTGCTTCGGGCAAGGACACTTATTATGGAAGAAATGCAAAAAATGCATTTTGGAAATCAATAAACAACTTTATTTGTAACCAGCAGACAATCTGCCATTTTCTTAAACTAACAAAACACTTGACAAAAACTGATTTTTATTTTTATCTCATTGCATCTAAACTAGTATAACTTGTTTGGTGCCCTGTAAAATGTACTGGTGCTGGTGGCACATAGAAAGCATCCAGTACACTCTGTAAAGAGTTTGGAGTTAAGAAGGGCATCCAACTGCAGAAATCATGCCAAAACAGATGGTAAAACCTGATGTGACACCTGGGCTTGCAGCTCCTGTCAAACTGTCCAACACATGCCAGCATGAAAACAGATGTTAAGTGATGATGATGATAATATTTTGCTGCGGTACACTATCACGTTTCCTTAGAACTGTGGTAATGAAAGGGTTAAAATATATAGTAGAGACAATTGTTAACCCTTTCGTTACCAACCCGTCTGAAACCAGCTCTGGCTCTGAGTACAAATGTCTTGTTTTCATAAGTTCTCAATTAAAATCTTCCACCAAACCTTAGTCACAATTTATGTTCCTAACACCAGCTTAATGGATAACTAATTTATTTTACTAAATTCTTTGTTATATTTCAAGTAATTGAAAGAAACACAGAACATCTCAAAATAAATACAGTAACAAAAAGATTAAAAAGAAAAATTATCAGCAGAAGACATGTGAGAAGGAGACCTCAATGTGGTTAATCTATATGCTAGAAATAATAGCCTAAATTTCCTTCAATCCACACCCTTCCAACTGGTTCCAATATACATCTGCCCAAATGTAGAGGTGTGTATAACCCTTTTGATATTAACCCAGCTGAAACTGGCTCTGGCTCTGTAGAAGAAATGTCTTGTTTTCATAAATTCTGAATTAAAATCTTCCACCAAATCTTAGTCACAATTTATGTTCCTAACATTAGCTGAATGATAACTAAGTTATTTTAGTAAATTCTTTGTTATATTTAAAATTAATTGAAAGAAACACATAGTATCTCAACACAAATGTAGTAATGAAAGGGTTAAAATACATAGTAGAGACAATTGTTAACCCTTTTGATACCAACCTGCCTGAAACCGGTTCTGGCTCTGAGTACAAATGTCTTGTTTCCATAAGTTTTGAATTAAAATCTTCCTTCAAACCTTAGTCACAATTTATGTTCCTAACACTAGCTTAATGAAAACTAAGTTATTTCATTAAATTCTTTGTTATATTTGAAATTAATAGAAACACAGTGAATCTCAACAGAAATATGGTAACAAAAGGGTTAAAATATATAATAGAGACACAATTCCTAACCCTTTTGATACCAACCTGCCTGAAACCGGTTCTGGCTCTGAGTATAAATGCCTTGTTTCAATAAGTTTTGAATTAAAATCTTCCACCAAACCTTAGTCACAATTTATGTTCCTAACACTAGCTTAATGAAAACTAAGTAATTTTACTAAATTCTTTATTATATGTAAAGTAATTGAAAGAAACACAGAGCATTTCAAAATAAATACAGTAACGAAAGGGTTAAGACAGTATATAATATAGTTTGAGGGAAATGTGGCTGCTTTTTTGAGATGATCAAATGACTTTGTAGAGAGTCCTTTGTTCATGTGTTATGAGAAGTGAATTCTGACATTTCTGTCATGTATTAACTGGCTTCATTGACAAGCCACCAACACTTCTCATTTCTTCAAAGAAATAGCTAGCTTCAAATGCCATTCTTTACCATTCCTCAGTTTTTTTTTCTTTTTATTGCTTTTATGAATATTACAAATGTGTTGAATAATCTAAACAGTTTCATAACCATGTTTTAATAGTGTACATGACAAAGAACATAAATATTATTCCAAATCATATTTATAAATTATGATAAATTAGAAATAAGATAAGGAATAAAAATAAATTGTAAGAAATGTACATGTTTAGCATTCTCTTTGCTTTTAATAATTTCCATTATATTGAAAAATAAGAGCTGCAGATAATAAACATGTACTTGATATCAATATTCTATTCACCACAAAAACAAGATACCATAAAAACTAACAATTTTACAATTGGAAAATGTAAACCACTGTTTTGTATATAGAAATTACTCTTCATGTGTTAAAAATAAATTTAATTGGTTTTTGATTAATGGAATAAATAGTATTGTATCTAATTGTACAGTTTTGTTGGATGCAAAGAGCACCATACAAGTGTGATCATTGACAGAGTGGCTAACCGGCTTCCATGCCAGTGGCACATAAAAGGCACCATTCGAGTGTGATCGTTACCTGTGTTGCCTTACTGGCACTTTTGCCCATACTAATAGGGTGCCAAGAGCACCATCCGAGCGTGATCTTTGCCAGAGCGGCCAACTGGCTTCCGTGCCGGTGCCACGTAAAAGGGCACTATTCGAGAGTGATCATTACCAGCGTCACCTTACTGGCACCTGTGCCGGTGGCATGTGTCAAAAGATTCGAGCGAGGTCATTGCCAGTACCGCCTGACTGGCCCATGTGCCGGTGGCACGTAAAAGCACCCACTACACTCTCAGAGTGGTTGGCGTTAGGAAGGGCATCCAGCTGCAGAAACTCTGCCAGATCATGATTGGAGCCTGGTACGGCCACCAGCCCTCAGTCAAAATCGTCCAACCCATGCTAGCATGGAAACGATGATGATGATGATGATGATTAGATGCACATAAAGTATATTTTTATAACTTTTATCATAAACTTCATCTAAAATTTCAGAAACCTAATATATGAACATTCTAAGTTTGGCATTCTCAGAGGTGACAGGTTCAAAAGAACCAAGGAGTCTGAGAGTCAAGATATTTAATCTATAGCCATGGTTATAGATTAAACATCAACCTAAGTTTTTATAGGTTGATCCTGTCGTTTCTTACCACACATGAACTTCTCCACTGGACTCTCTATCTACCCTTTACGGATTCTCATT
Organism: Octopus sinensis; assembly: GCF_006345805.1. Taxonomy (NCBI): domain Eukaryota; kingdom Metazoa; phylum Mollusca; class Cephalopoda; order Octopoda; family Octopodidae; genus Octopus; species Octopus sinensis. The sequence goes on from NC_042998.1 coordinate 32,395,078, forward strand.
TGGATATTTACCCTCCGGCTGCACCTCTCCTACATACGGATCACTGTGGACTCTGCTCTTAAGTTTTTATATATTTCTTTCTTTTTATATATATATTTTTCCATCAAGATAGGCAGATGTGGATTCCTATAAATCAGTAAACAAATATTATGTAGACTCGAGGTTTTATATCTATATCTTTTCTCTTGTTTTAATCATTAGGCTGTGGCCATTCTGGGGCAACATCTTGAAGAACTTTTAGTTCAACGATTCAATCCTAGTACTTTTTTTTGTTTCAGGTTTGGTTGTTATTCTGTCAGTTCCTTTTGAAGAACCACTTAGGCATGGGGAAGTAAACACCGGTTGTCAAGCATTGGTCTCACACACACACACACACACACACACACACACACACACACACATATACAAAGGGCTTCTTTTAATTTCTTATTTCTTTATTGCCCACAAGGGGCTAAACATACAGGAGACAAACAAGGACAGACAAAGTCGATTACATTGACCCTAGTGTGTAACTGGTACTTAATTTATTGACTCCAAAAGGACGAAAGGCAAAGTCGACCTTGGTGGAATTTGAACTTAGAACATAATGGCAGATGAAATACCACTAAACATTTCTCCCCGCATGCTAACATTTCTGCCAGCTCACCACCTTCTTCCACTTTCTGTCTACCAAATCTACACACAAGGCTATAGTAGAAGACACTTGCCCAAGGTGCCACGCTGTGGAATTGAACCTAGAACCATGTGGTTGGGAAGCAAGTTTCTTACCACACAATCACACCTGTGAATAATCCTCATCCTTAATAAATTAATTTTCATTTCCCCACACTTGCAATCAAAATAGTCAGATGTCTTGATATTTTCTTAGCATTATGAAATCTGGTCTCACAAATTTTACCCACATCTTCCCCAGAATATCTCTGCCATAGATACTCTCCACCAATGGCTTACAGCACTTTTTAGCCCGCATCATTTTCACATTCATGATCGAAGTGCATCTCAGCCAATTCTCTAGTTCTCTTCAGGTTATACTTTTAAGGCCCTGCCAGAGCCTCTACTTTATTCTACCTTTCATAATCATTAGCATTACTAAACCAGCAGTTCATACTCACCTCATTTCAGTCCAAGATCATATATCAGCTTTATACACTTGCTGAGCCTCACAACTACTTAGAATTGCTCAACTTATCCTGGCTACATACAAATTTTTTTCACAGATGGAGAAACTCTTTGCTGCCAACAAACAAAACAGCTCATTCAATGTTTTGTATCTCTTATTCTAAAATTTATTCATGTGATCTAACCACCTCTAATGCTAACGAGATAACTCAGGTGGCAGAAACTATCAAATAAGACAGAGAGCTGACAGGAACGTTAGCACGCTGGGCGAAATGCTTAACAGTATTTCATTTGCCATTACGTTCTGAGTTCAAATTCTGCCAAGGTTGACTTTGCCGTTCATCCTTTCGGGGTCGATAAATTAAGTACCAGTTATGCACTGGGTCGATGTAATCGACTTAATCCGTTTGTCTGTCCTTGTTTGTCCTCTCTATGTTTAGCCCCTTGTAGGCAATAAAGAAATAAGAAACTATCAAATAAGTATAGGCTACCTTCGAAGCAGTTCATTGACTGCCTTTCATTGATGCCCAAACAGTTAACTGCTTCTGTTTTAGTTCCCTGTAAATCTCTTAGACTGTCCACCACACCTGTTGAATAACTACAGCTTGCCCTATTAAGGGGAGCTGAGAGAAGGGTCTTAGCAAATGCTTACTTGCATGCAGAATTTCTCATTCAACTATATTACATATTAAAAACTATTGGTTGCCTTCAATATATCTTTGGTATATTTCTGGCTTTCTAGATGAATCCCTGTTTGAAAATAACTTAAATCTTTACACCTTCATGTTATTTGTAATTATTGCTGAGTATCTTATGCAAAACAGATTTAATAAAGAATGTAATGTATTTCTTATAAAAATATTTTCAAAGTATTGATTGATGGCTATTTCATGCCAGGACATTAATTTACGTATAGACTTAAATCCTAATATATTATTCTAATTTATGCTAATCACACTTATGCAAAATCATTGTAAATAACATCAAAACTTATTTGAAGGGCAATATGTTTTGCACAAGAAGATAAGTCTGTAATTCACTCATTAGACATTTGAAGATATTAGTTATCAGTTTTACATTTCAAAGAAGGTAACATTTTTTTTCTGTACCGATTTTACAAATGCAAATAATAATAATAATAATAATAATAGTAATAATAATAATAATAATAAGAAGAAGAAGAAGAATAACAACAGAAAAAAGATGGTATAGGCACACACCAGAAAAGGTCACAGAAAACGAGAAAGCAACCATACTCTGGGATATGCCGATACACACAGATAGAGAAATTAAGGCCAACAGACCAGATATAGTTGTCAGAGACCATGAAGAAAAAAAATGCTTTCTAATTGATGTATCAGTACCGGCAGATGACAACGTGTCTCTAAAAGAAATGGAGAAACTCTCAAAATACAAAGACCTGGAAATAGAGGTAACTAGAATGTGGAATCTGAAAACAGAAACAATTCCTATCATAGTAGGTGCATTAGGCATGATAAAAAAATATTCAGACAAATACATAACAAAAACACCAGGACTTACAAACACATATAACATACAGAAAATTGCACTACTAGGCACTGCACACATCCTACGCAGAACACTTTCCATACAATAACCATCAGAGCATCACAACAAATCACAGCACATACCCAAGGCACACAGAGCTGTGCTCGGTAGTGAAGTGAAAGCACGCTATAAAAATAAAAATAAAACTACTGAATAATAATAATAATAATAATAATAATAATAATAATAAATGCCCTGATGCAGTACTAGGCAGTGGCTCTCACGGTTTCTGATCTTAACTGATTGGAATTGTTATCATGTACATTGTTTTGTCTTGGTCAAAAAGATTGGCTATAGCAAATATTCTGCTCAATACCACAGATTTACTTGTCAGTTGCTTGACCTTAACCAGTTGACCATGTCCCTTAGTGGCTGACGATATGTGCATCTCTGATCACAAGCAGAAGAAGTGGGGAAGCATCATAGCCATATGATTTCATTTCTAAGGTATTTTTTGATGTTATTATTATCATTCAGGTCACTGCCTGGAATTGAACTCGGAATCTTGGGGCTAGTGGCCTGCACTCTTAACCACTACACCATATAGAACTGTACCACTCAAGATATTTTTTACTTAGATTAAAGAAAGTAATTAGTGTTAGCATAATAGTCTCAAGCAGAACTAACAATCTCGTCTTGCCTACAAATATGAACAGTGAACAAACCCACAAAGAACTGAACATTAAGAGAATAGGTAGCAATTTTAAATGCAATAACTGCACTATTTATTATTTAGTTTGAGTTATTAGTAACAATAATTGGACTACCACCACTTGTTGTTGTGGTGACAATAACAAAAGTTATTATAATTATAACAAAAAGATAGATTTTCCAAATATTTCCCCACTTTATCATAAAATACTGCAAAATGAAACCCAATCACCGCCCTAAACGAAAAAAAAAAGACATAAAGAGACTAGAATATAATAATGGTGGTAAACATGCTATTGTGATTATTTCATTGTTCATTTAGTGATGCTTTCCAGGTATATTTTAAAGATTAATATCTTTCTTTTGAAAATTGTTTCCTGTTTCTTGTTTATTTTTTTTTTTTAGAATTTTTTCATATCCATGCCTGTTCTTTCATCTTCTAATTCTTCTTCCTGCCTTTTGTCAGTTTTATATGTTCCAAATCACTATCAACATTCACAGCATTATACTTTTTCCATACAGTTAACCATTTCTTCTTTATCTCTGGTTTGGCATTCTAGTATTCTTCTACATATTTTTGTTATATGTATTTTTATACATGTATTTTTATATATGTATTTTTATATATTTTTAAGATTGTCCTATATCTTTACCAGTTATTATATTATCAGTATTATTTTTAATATTGTAATTTCTTTTATTTGCATATTTTACATTCAGTATTTGTGTGTGTGTATGGATATACATAGATAATGTACAGTGTCCTCAAAAAATGTTTACATGCATTAAATAATCATGAAGCTAGTGTTTATTAAAATACATTCCATCTTCAAAATTTAATAGAATCTCTGGACAGAATTTAATCATTTTATTAATGCCTGTTTTCAAATTAACGGCATTTCTGGTTCAGGTGCTTCTAATAATATGAAGCAATGGAATAGCAGACATCAAGAAATATTTAATTTGGTATTTGCATGCATTCTTGTACAATGGCTGTGCTCAATTCATTGATGGTTGCTGTTTCATCATCATCATTCTTTAACGTCTGCATTCCATGCTAGCATGGGTTGGACAGTTTGACTGTGGGCTGGCAAACCAGATGGCTGCACCAGGCTCCAATCTTGATTTGGCAGAGTTTCTACAGCTGGATGCCCTTCCTAACGCCGACCACTCCGAGAGTGTAGTGGGTGCTTTTACATGCCACCGACACGGGGGCCAGTCAGGCGGTACTGGCAATGACCTCGCTAGAATTTTTACACATGCCACCGGCACAGGTGCCAGTAAGGCGATGCTGGTACGATCCTGCTCGAATGGTGCCTCCTACATACCACCGGCACGGAAGCCAGTTAGCCGCGCTGGCAACTATCACGCTCGGATGGTGCTCTTATCACCCTACTAGCATGAGGCACAAGTGCCAGTAAGGCAAAGCTGGTAACGATCACACTTGAATGGTGCCTTGTACAGTAAATATTATCTTTACAGTATCTTCATAAAATGTTCAGAGCAAACAGGTCTGGTGAATATGTGTGATATTCTGCTGAACTGCTTCATCCAATACATTTGTCTGGCATATCTCATCAAAGTAAATCCCTTACATTTCTTATTTCTTTATTGCCCTCAAGAGGCTAAACATAGAGGGGACAAACAAGGACAGACAAACGGATTAAGTTGATTATATCGACCCCCAGTGCATAACTGGTACTTAATTTATCGACCCCGAAAGGATGAAAGGCAAAGTCAACCTCGGCGGAATTTGAACTCAGAACGTAACGGCAGACGAAATACGGCTACGCATTTCGCCCTGCATGCTAACATTCCTGCCAACTCGTGTTATTACAACAGATGCCCACCCCCAGCCTTACCACTGCTGCTGCTGTAGTACAATATAAATGTTTGTAAATTAGTATCAGATTAAGAAACATTTCTATTAATGAATGAGTGAATGATTAGATTCAAAATATTTGTTGTCTAAATCGCGATGTTTCTGTAAGTGGTTTTACACTTGGTGGTACATTACACAACCAACAGGAAAGCAAATGTTATCACACATAAATGTTATCTTGTATAAAAACCAACATGTGTGTATTGGCCATTAAACTGAAACCTTCACCATTTCTTTTGCAAAAGCAAATAAGTGTAATATTGTATAATTTAATTATGCCAATTCCACGTAGTTAATTCACAAAAACATACACACCTTTATCTGATAAAGATAGATGAGAATTTTTGGTAAAGTATTTTTCCAGAACTGCAAATGTTTTATATTTATTATTTTTCATACAGGAAGAAGCATATTTATGGATGTTTAGAACACTGAATGGTATTCAGAGATTCTAATTATATAATACACTGTAATTTTCTGGTGAAGGTGTTAAAAGATTAAATACTTTATATGCAATTACAATCTTAAATTCAAGAATGTTACAGAATAATTCAAATTGATTCTACCAAAGAACATTAATTAGCACAGTTAACACGTTATAGGATTTGTATTTCAGAAAGAAAAGAAACAGCATTTTTTTTTTCCAGAGTTAAACATCTAATCAAAGTCCTTAAAAATCTATGCTTCAATATTGTTGTAATTACTTTGGGAAAAAAATAATTGAGGAAAGAATTCTACATTATTTTCATAATTACTATTTAAATAGATTTGCTGTTTGAATGAGAATGCTATCTCAAATATTAGTAACTTAAAAAAAAAGGGGGGTATTATTCAAATAATAAAAATATTTCATTGTATAAAGGTAGATTAGAAAGAAAAGTAGAAATAGACATTTTACAAAAGTTTCCTCTCCCTTTAAAAAAAAAATTCCAATAAATATAAATAAAGAATGCAAATAAAATATGAAATTTTCATTAAAAAGCATTTCCTTTAAGGCATTTCAAAATTTTATATACCTGAGTACAAAACTTTAATTTTAACAATTTAGATCGTTTAACAGCTTGATGCAGGAAATGCATAAAATATATAAAATTGCGGGCATGATCACGTGGTTCAAAAGTTTATTTACTCATCACATGCTTTCAGGTTCAATCCTGAAGTACGACACCTTGGCAAATGATCTACTTTGTTTATAGTCTCAGGTTCATCAATATTTTGTAAGTGAAATTTAGTAGATAAAAACTATATATACAGTCATGGGCAAAAGTAGGCATACAGTTGCTTCATATAAGTGAAACATTCTTTTCATTTCTCTATTTCTTTTTGAGGGTAAGAATTCTATGATTCTATGTTAATTTTAATCGGTTATTTCCACTATAGGCACAGGAATGGCTGTGTGGTAAGCAGCTTGCTTACCAACCACATGGTTACAGTTCATTCCCACTGCGTGGCACATTGGGCAAGTGTCTTCTACTATATCCTTGGGCCAGCCAAAGCCTTGTGAGGAGATTTGGTAGATGGAAACTGAAAGAAGCCCATCGTATATATGTATATATATATATATATCAATATTAGGGTAGCAAAAAATTCAATAGAAATTATTTTGCCACCAGCGGTCTAGTGAGAAAGAGGAAATAGTCAGAGACTATTAATAAATTCAACAACAATTGAGGAACGGCTATAATAGGCCGTTCGACCCACTAGAAATAGCAGCAAGGGCTCCAACCGCAAATAGTAGTAATTCCGAAATCAGAGGAAAAATGAAAAAATTAATTCCGAAATTGAATCGGCAGTTTATATTTGCTGCCGATAAGTTGGCGCGAGTACGATGATTTTGAAAATTTTAGGTCAGATATTACCGAGGCATGAAGGTAGCTGCCTCGTGTAATTTCTGTCCCTTCTGGCTCCTTTACTGATGAGCGCGTTGGCCTTTTGGAAGATTGACTTGATTAAGTTTAATTTAATTTAATCAGGCTGGTTTACCATTAAAAAACGCCGAAACAATGCATTGTCTAAAGAAGAACAGGGTAAATGTTTTTTTAATTTTTCCTCTGATTTCGGAATTACTACTATTTGCGGTTGGAGCCCTTGCTGCTATTTCTAGTGGGTCCAACGGCCTATTATAGCCGTTCCTCAATTGTTGTTGTATATATATATATATATATATATATGTGTGTGTGTATATGTTTGTGTGTCTGTTACGGGGACATAAACACACCAGCATCAGTTGCCAAGTGATGTTGGGGGGTCAAACACAGACACACAAGCATATACACACACACATACATATATATATATTATATATAATATATATATATAATTTAAAAATAGGATAAAATCTTCATAAGAAATTATCAAGTAGTTAGCATGAAAAACCTCATAAGAGAAAAAATCTGTAAAATTTTTCCACTTGAATATATTTATTAATATTATATAGAGGGCATTTATATATATATATATATATATATATATATATATATATATATACATATATATATATACATATATATGACGGGCTTCTTTCAGTTTGTGTCTACCAAATCCACTCACAAGGCTTTGGTGGAGGCTATAGTAGAAGACACTTGCCCAAGGTACCATGTTGTGGGACTGAACCCAGAACCAAGTGATTGGCAAGCAAGCTGCTTGCCAAACAAACTACATAATTCTTTCTACAGAATTTTGTGAATATGTACACAGGGACTTTTATTAAATACAGTATTTCTTTATGTTTAGATATATAATTTCTAAAATTATTATATTACGGAGATGTACTCGCATAGCAAGTGATTTGATCTGAGATCGTGTGCTGGAACGAAAACAATTGCAGCGTGGAAGGTGTTTGTAAGCCATTTAAGAAACACACAAAAGCCGTTTGATTCACTTCAACATTTAAGTTTAATTTGTCAAAATATTTTCGTCGCTAAAATCCGCAACCTGTTCACTGACAAAAATCCAGAGATGCAGCATGGACTTTTGTCAGTAAACAGGTCACGGATTTTAGTGACGAAAATATTTTGACAAATTAAACTTAAATGTTGAAGTGAATCGAACGGCCTTTGTGTGTTTCTTAAATGGCTTACAAACACCTTCCATGCTGCAAAATTATTATATTAATATTGACATGCTGTAGTTAAAAATGAGACTAAGATATAAGATGGATAAAGCTCAGCTATCTGTCATTCGTCTACTCAATTATTATTTAGCTAAGGTTACAAGCTGGCATAAACATTAGCACGCTGGGCAAAATACTTAGCGGTATTTTGTCTGTCTTTATGTTCCAAGTCAAATTCCGTTGAGGTCGACTCTGCTTTCATCCTTTCGGGTTCGATAAATTAAATACCAGTTGCATCCTGCAGTCGATCTAATTGACTGGCTCCCTCACCCCAAAAATTTCAGGCCTTCTGCCTAGAGTAGAAAAGATTTTAGTAAGGCAGTGAGCTGGCAGAAATGTTAACACAACTGGTGAAATGCTTAATGGTATTTCATCTGTTTTTACGTTCTGAGTTCAAATTCCACCAAGGTCGACTTTGCCTTTTATCCTTTCGGGGTTGATAAATTAAGTACCAGTTGCATATTGGGTTCGACCTAATCAACTGGCCACCTCCCCCAAAATTTCGGGCCTTGTGTCTTGAGTAGAAAAGAATTATTATTTAGCTATGGAGGAAGTGATTAAATGACAATATTAATATTTGCTAAAAAGCAAATTTTCTTAAAATTTTAATTCTAGCATTAATTATCATAAATTACAGCAGAAACATTTATCAGAGAACATTTTCTAAAAGGACAAAAACCTATGAAACTGATAAAAATTCCACTTTAACTGTGCTGAAGGAGATCGGTTAAGCATTAGCTGTTTTTTTTTTATACATCTGCGATTTTGTTCTTATATTTTCTTTTATCGTAGTTATCTGATCTCAGATAATTTTAGATCCATTCTTTGCTGAGATTTATCTCAAAGATCTGTCTTTAATTAATTGATATTTATTGTTCTGTATTTCTTTTTTAGAGAATAAGACCTTTATAACTACTATTCTTTGTCAATGCTGTTATATAGAATTCACTCATTTATGTGAATTTATTCAATGAGGTGGAGTCTTTCAGCAACAGAAAGATAAACTGATTTATTTGTAATGGTAGCAGTTTGTATTTATCCACAAACTGAAGTGGTGAGTTAGTTTGAAATACAGTTATGGTTAATAGCTTTTCTGCTAATCTCCTCTTCTTATATAAATAAATTGTTATGTTTCTGTGAAACAAAATAGGGTACAGATAAGACTCTGAAAAATGGAAATGTATGATTAAGATGCCATTAGAGTTTGTATGATTAATTTTGTGATCTTATGAAAGCAAAGCAGCTTAATCATTAACCCATTGGATGCTTAACCATTGTAGAAGCACACCTAGTCGGATACTAATATATTGATGTAAGTAAGCAGTACAGTTAAGTACAAGTAATGTTTCTCTTGCATTATTAAGCAGACCCCTAGATTAGATATTTTGCTGTGATTATTTTTGCTCTTTCATGTTCAATGACTGGCGTCCATGCTAGCGGGGTGCAAAGAGCACCATACGAGTGTGATCATTGACAGAGTGGCTAACCGGCTTCCGTGCCAGTGGCACTTAAAAGGCACCATTCGAGCGTGATCGTTACCAGCGTCACCTTACTAGTACTCGAGACCCATGCTAGTAGGGTATTAAGAGCACCATCCAAGTGTGATTGTTGCCAGAACGGCTATCTGGCCTCCTTGCCGGTGGCACATAAAAGATACCATTCGAGTGTGATCGTTACCAGCATCACCTTACTGGCACCTGTGCCGGTGGCATGTGTAAAAGATTCAAGTGAGGTCGTTGCCAGTACCACCTGACTGGCCCCATACTGGTGGCATGTAAAAGCACCCACTACCTCTCGGAGTGGTTGGCATTAGGAAGGGCATCCAGCTGTAGAAACTCTGCCAGATCAAGATTGAAGCCTGGTGTAGCCATCTGGTTTGCCAGCCCTCAGTCAATCGTCCAACCCATGGAAAGCGGACATTAAACGATGATGATGATGATGATGTTTCTTGCACTACTCATACCATAGATTGATACCTTTCACTCATCTTGTGTTATTCGTTCCCTTCAAAATCTTTAAAATGTAAGAATATTCTAACATTATGTATATATCACTAATATCATTATGTCGGGAAAGACTGCGAGCTGGCAGAACCATTAGCATGCCAGGAAAAATGCCGCTAAGCATTTTGTCTATCTTTATGTTGTGAATTCAAATTCCACCAAAGTCAACTTTGCCTTTCATCCTTTCAGGGTTGAGAAAATAAGTACCAGGCGAGCCCTGTGGTTGATGTAATCAACTTAGCCCCTTCCCCAAAATTACTGGTCTTGTGCCTAAATTTGAAACCAATATTACCAAGTTGGTATAATAGAATATTAGTTCCGTGTTGCCATTTAAAATATTCCAAACTCATCAAAATTAAAAACGATTGTAACTATTTTTGTCTTTTGTTTCATGTTTTTATATGTAAATCTCCAGCTTTTTTACTTTTTCTCCACAAACATGAGAATTGATCATTTTCACTTTATATATACACATTTCTTCACTAATCAATTTTATCAGCAATATGATTGATAATCTCCATCTTCTCAAGAGGTTTGAAAAATCAAGACCTTTTCAAACAGTTTTGTGATTAATATGATTGTAGCTTGCTGAATTAATCATTTGTAGACAGAGAAGGGAGTCCACAAGTAAACAATACAAAGATAAATTGCTCATATGTATTATATAGCTAATGACTTGACAAGTTAAATCAGTCTGTAGATTAAGATATTGATTTCATTCAAGTCAATGGCAAAATACTGAAATAAAAGTGTCAAGTTCACTGAAAGCTATTGACTTATTTGAAAATAAAATTGATTGTAAAGTGCTTGTTAATTAAATGAATGCAATCTACTAAAATATTATCACGGTAATCTATACAAAATAATTTAAAACATGTCAGAAGGAACCGAAAAATCTGAAATCGTTATCATATTGACATTGAAGGCATTACATTATTCTCAATAAATACATTCCATTATTGGCACCAAGTGAAATCTGGAGTTATTGACAGATTTATTTTTTAATACAATTTCAAACAGTCGTTGTTTGAATGAAAACATCAGATTGATTTAAAAAAAACTTTTGACTTGACCAAGATACCTTTTAATCTTAGTAATTTATTCAATTTTGAAGTTTTTCTAATGTTCAATTGGACACTAGAAAATACACTTGTCATAATTCTGTGTCATGTTATCTTTGAAGTTGAAATTCCCTAAAATGGTCGGATATTTCAAAAGATTGTAAGTGTATCCCTGTATCTAATTTCAGCACAAGGCCTGTAATTTTTGAGGAGAGGCTATTCATGGTTGTGTGGTAAGAAGTTTGCTTCTCAACCACATGGTTCCAGGTTCAATTCCATGGCGTGACACCTTGCGCAAGTGCTTTCTACTATAACCTCAGGCCAGCTAAAACCTAAGTGGATTTGGAAGATTGAAACTGAAAGAAAACTGTTGTATGTATACATGTGTGTGTGTGTGTGGTGTGTGTGTGTGTGGTGTGTGTGTGTGTGTGTCTTTGTGCCTGTGTTTGTCCACCATCACCACTTGACAGCAGGTATTGGTGTGTTTACATCCTTGTAACTTAACAATCGGCAAAAGAGGCATTTGTCATTTCTAATAGTGTTATATGTTATATATTTGAAGGCAGCGTGCTGACGGAAACGTTAGCATGCCAGGCAAAATGCTTAGCCGTATTTCATCTGCCGTTGCGTCCTGAGTTCAAATTCCACCGGGGTCGACTTTGCCTTTCATCCTTTCAGGGTCGATAAATTAAGTACCAGTTATGCACTGGGGTCGATGTAATCGACTTAATCCGTTTGTCCTTGTTTGTCCCCTCTGTGTTTAGCCCCTTGTGGGTAGTAAAGAAATATATATGTTATGTTCATACGATATAACATCTTTGAGTAATTACCTATACTGATCTACTCCTGTTTTTCCTCCTCCTCCTCCTCTGTTTACCCCTCCTCCCTGACCTATTTCTTCATGTGTGTCTGTGTCTGTGTGTATATGTGTGTCTGTGTTTTGTGCTGTGATTTTTCTTTCCATATTCAACATTTATTTTCTCCACAAAACCTAAACGACATAGAAAATTGCAAGCAGAATTGATAGAAATGCAGAAAGATGGCTAAAGGAACGGGTGATTCATTAAGGTGTTTGGGTCACAGCTATATCGTTTCATTTTCACTGCCACAGCAACACTTTGAGCCAGTGTCTTCTCAAGTCAACCAAAGCCTTGAGAATGAAATTAGATAGTCAGAAACAGTTCGGAGTCTATCCAAAAGATCTAATCTTGTCTTTAGCCAGTTGACTTAATCGTTCAGTATTTAAACTCGCCATATCTGACTCATATATTCCACTTGTTCTATGTAAAGATCAGCCAGATCCAACTTCTCACACTTACTCAACAATGTCAGCGTAAAAATAATCATATCATAAAAAATCTCAAAGTTACAAGGTAATGCATGATTAATTCAAAACAATGTAAATGAATAAATATTAAATTTAATGGAACCATCTAAATGCTGAAGAGTTAATCAAACACCCTGTTTAATGTAATTAAGTGTTCTTAGGGTGCCTTTGCTAGAATTTACTTTCTTATATGCAGTCATACCAATTCCCAAGCTCATCTTCTGATATGCCAGTTCCACATAAAAGTGCTTGTGTCAGTCATCATCATCATCATCATCCAGTGTTTTAACTCTGGGTTTTGCCCCTGTTAATGGGGCTGGTCGGATCTACCTCAGTGCCATAGCAACCACCCTCACACCATCACAACATCTTGCCCGGTTTTGGAAGTCCTCCTTTTTCAAACCAACCCTCCCAATCACCTCCTTCACCCGTCCCCTCCAACTTTTCCTCAGTCTACCTTGCTTCTGCGCTCCATTTACCTCAAATACAATCACCCTCCTCAGAACATGCTCTTCATCCCACCTTAACACATGGCCACACCACCATGTAAAATCACCCATGCCTGGTGCCAGGCCTGCATAAAATGCACCCAATACACTCTTTGAAGTGGTTGGCATTAGGAAGGGCATCCAGCTGTAGAAACCATGCCACAAGAGACAACTGGAACCTGAGCAGCTCTTCAGCTGGCCAGCTCCGGTCAAACTTACCAACTCATGCCAACGTGGAAAACAGACCTTGAATGGTGATGATGATGATGATGACAACGATGAGCCCCTGCCATAGTTTCCATCAACCAAATTCCACTAATGAGGCATTAGTCATCTCAAGGGTCATAGTAGGAGTGACAAACGCAAAGTGCCATGCAGTTGGATCAAATCTGGAACAATGTTGATGGAGAAAGTGATGGTATGTTGTCAACTTAATGTGACAGTCCCATGCAATGGAAGAATACTACTGATATTTAGCCCTAGTAAACACCGTTTCCTGTTGGACTTGACACATTTCCTGTGTCTTTAAGTTTTTCAAAGGGGAGATAAGCACCTCCACACAGCAAAGCCAGCATCCAGAGGCTAGTTTCAGATTCTTTGGTCATCATCAGTCTGGCGTAGCATGGCTTGCTAGCTGTCGATGCCTATCTGCCTTTGAAAATATATTTTAAGTGAAATACATTCACTGATTGTTTTGAAAATAAAAATAATATATTTCTAAATATCTCAGAGAGATTTATACAGTATCAGCATGATAAAGTGATAGCATGTTGTCAACTTAATGGGATAGTCCAATAAAAGGGAAGAATGCTACTGCTATTTAGCTCTAGGAAACACCGTTTCCTGTATCCTTATCTTTTCAAAATGGAGATAAGCACCTCCACCCAGCAAAGCCAAAGACTAGTTTTGGAGTCATTGCTCATTATCAGTCTGGAGTTGTGAAACCTACAGCCCTGCCTATGTCTGTTATTGTTGATAATTTGGTCTGATGGTAAATACTTCGTTTTCAACTGAATGATCTAAATATTCTATTAGATGTGATTAGAATCAGTTCTAACGAATGCGACCCAATAAGACTGTAATCAACATTATTAAATACAAATACAATTAAGTGAAGAATTAGGGGTGATCATTATTTCTTGATCATCTTTTCTTTTTAACTTTTACTTGTTGCAGTCATTAGACTACGGCCATGTTGTGGCACCTCTTTCAAGAATTTTACTCTAATGATTTTCCTCCAGTCCTTATCTTTGTAAGCCTGGTACTTGTTCTATTGGTCGCTTTTGCTGAACTGCTAAGTTATGGAGAGGTGTAGGAGTGACTGTGTGGTAAGTTTCTTGCTCACCAACCACATAATTCTTGGTTCAGTCTCACTGCATGGCACCTTGGGCAAGTGTCTTCTACTATAGCCTCAGGCTGACCAAAGCCTTGTGAGTGGATTTGATAGATGGAAACTGAAAGAAGCCCATCGCATATATATATATATATATATATATATATGTATGTATGTATGTGTATTTGTTTGTGTATCTGTGTTTGTCCCCCAACATCGCTTGACAATCGATGCTGGTGGGTTTACGTCCTCGCAACGTAGCAGTTCTGCAAAAGAGACCGATAGAATAAGTACTAGGCTTACAAAGAATAAGTCCTGGGGTTGATTTGCTCAACTAAAGGCGGTGCTCCAGCATGGCCATAGTCAAATGAGTGAAACAAGTAAAAGAATAAAAGAAAAACCAGTACCAGTTGTCAAGTGGTAGTAGGGAGCAAACACACACAC